>NW_014542367.1:1353196-1375520 GCF_000741045.1 Vigna radiata var. radiata | reverse complement strand
TATGAGTTGGTTAGTTGGGTTTCTTGGTTCCTCTTCTTGTTTGTTTTGTAAATATGTTATGTATCTTGTCTCTTATAGTTGTGTTCTAAAAAAAAGAGAAAAGAAAAGAGGTAGGACAAGGAAATAAAGAAAAATTAGAAAAAAAAATTGAATGGTGGAGTCAAGACGAGGATTTAAATTAGAGGTTTGAGGTGTGATTTTATTGAATTTTCATATGTTCCCCATTGCTCATGCATTTCTCTTTGTTTGTACCTTCTTGTCTATATTTTGTCCTTCCATGTCCTTGGCCCCATTACAACCATGAAAAGACCTTTTGATTTAAACAAGCATATGTTTTTAATGTTGATATTAGAGGTTTGTCATGTCTGTTTGTTTTTACTTTGGTTGGTAATTCGGAGATTGAAATTGCATCCATGAGATTACTACATTGTTATTGTAATTCCTGTTATTATAATTCCACTGTTCATACCTTGCGTAATGCTTAATCTCTTCTATGCTTGCAATTAGGTATACGCTTAGTTTCCTAATTTGTATTTAATCTTCGCTTAGTTGATTAAAGTCATAGTTGCTTAATCTGTGGTGGTGTAGAATGGATTGAATGTGTGCATTGTGTTTGCTTAATTCGCTTTTACGAAAACATAATCAGTATTCGCTTAATTGGTTAATTTGTTTTAGATTAGGGGTGAGAGGAGTGAGTAATTGTTGTTAATCAGGGATTGGATGCATTGCAATCAAACTAGTGGTAAACCTGTTTTTAATTTAAGTTTAATGTGCGTTGATTATTCAAATAACTTTAATTCACAAATCTGTTCAACCCCCTCCCCCCCAATTATGTGTTTGATCTTATGACAGAACCAAAAATTGGTTCTTGAGAGACGACGTCAAAGTCACTCCCTAATATACTGCCTTTCTATGCATTTCTAATTACACTTCAATTTGATTCGGGTACGGTCTCGATCGCTCATCGTTTATTAATTTGATGCTTAATGCTATAGTTAATCATTTGGAATAAAAAAAAATTCATGTTGAATCTTCATTGTGTGTAAAAACTCATGAACCTAATAAGGACAGTTACAATTCTCCAAAAATAGATTAGTTTATGACTAATTAAAAGTAAACCGTCATTACTTATTTTAGTAGAGTTTCATATCAGCAATTATTGCATATGTTTAGAACATGCAGACCTTTTCCCTCAAGTTGTAATTTTGCATAAAGATAACAACAAGCAAAGTTAGTTCATTTTTATCGTGTACTGTGATGTTCACATACTCCCATGCATAACAACAAAAATGGGCAGCAACCAGGCATATCAGCCTCTATACAAGTAGTCCCTATACTTACAACACATAATAAATATATAGTGGCTGAATTCATTGTCTTAAAGTATCTAATGACTCCAAGAGTTCATTGTCCCTGTAATTTCTCTTCTTTATAATCTGTATTGTCCACCCTTCTATGCAGGAATGGCCTTGAAAACATCATCGAAACTGTTCTGGTCTGCAAATATGTCCAGGAGAGACAGTGCCTGAAATAGTTAAGAAAAATACAATATAGTTTACCATACACACACTTTAAGCAGCTTGTAATCCACGTTCAAATTGAACTTATTTTGAACAGTTTCAATTTTTCATGTTCGAAAGACACGTCTCAGATCTTAAATGTTAAACTGAAGACATTAATATCTTCAAGAACTTGATGCTTACCTCAGGCACACTAAGCTCAAGACGAAACTTAGGACCATCATAGTGATGAAGAATTGGTCTGAAGGAATCCTCCTCCAGTGGCTCACAAACTTTCCTAGTAATCACTTGAACCTGTAAACATCATGTATGGAAAATTCGTAAGATTTAGTAAAACCAAGTAATATGATTAGAGTTTAATTACTACTTTCAATACTGTGAACTGATCAGAAATCATCTTTAAATCACTTTTTAAGATAATTGTTGTGAAACTCAATAAACTTACATGGATAACAAAGCCTACACATTGATTAAATGATCTTGTAAGACTATATGTTCTAATTAAACTTATGTAATCATTGTCAGCATAAGTTCTGTATATATGATACAATTAATTAGATTGGAGATTAGATGATAAATACCTGCGCAGGGAAACGAGATTCACCAGGGCACTTCTTGTCCTCCCAAGCTGTTGGATCAATATTGGTTCCTCCAAAACCTGCAGCCTGAACAAAGCGCACAAAACAGTTATTATTGTTGTCAATCTTTTAGTATGAACACGGCTGCTATTAGTAAAAGTGATGGCCTAATTCATTACACAATTTCCAAAAAATTGAAGTGAAGCCACAAACTAAACAAGGAAAGTATACACACATACCTCGAAGATGCCGTGGAGTTGGTGAGTGGAGTAGTTATACAGAAAAAGGGGCAACCCTGGAGTTATTGTTCTAACTGAATCTCTATATCGTGGAGGCAGACCTGCAAAGCACAAAAGAAAAGAAAACGATCAACAAAACCATTTAGAATCAGAAAGGAAGAAGAGACAGAAACAAATGATTTATTTGATTTGGGGTGAAAAGAGTGTCTTTCTCTAATAAAATTATTATTGATATCTCAGTCAATTCCTCAAAAGATTTACAGAAACAGGGCTTACATTAAAGTAACAGTAAGATTTGTTAAAGAGAGGAAAAGTGAAAAGGAGAGAGCGGCTCACCAAAGAGCTGTCGTTTGAGATTCTCTGCCATGGTATCGTTGTTGCAAACAAAGATGTAGCCTCCAATGGTTTCATTCTTAGGCAGAGACTCTGCTGGTGGCAGTGTTTTGAATTTTTTCTCAGCAGTCTTAGTGGCATCGTTATTTGTGTTGTTGTCTCCATGCTTTTTGTTGTTATTGATGGTGTTGTTGTTGTTCTTCTTTAAACTTTTGGGTGTGTGAAACTGATCTTCAGCCTTAAAGAATGTCTTGTAGCCCTTGAGATTGGTGTTGAGTTGGTGGTTGTTGTTGTTAAGGTTAAGATAAGGAGAGGTAGGGGTGTTGGAATAGATTCCCTTGTTGAAGCCTCCAAGAGTGTTGTTTTTAAGGTTAGGATAAGAGGAGGTAGTGGTGTTGCTTGAATAGATTCCTCCCTTGTTGAAGCCTCCCACTCCCAGATTATTGTTGTTTTGAGGCATAGAGAAAAGGGTTCCATTGGAATTGGTTATGTTCCACCCATCATTGAAATCATGAGACTTTGAGGAGTTGTTGTTGTTGATGAAATCAGTGGCACTCACGTCAAAGTTCCTCCTCTGATCGGGCCTCTTGGAGCTGTAGCTGTTGCTCCAAATGGAAAAATCATTGAGAGACAGATTGGCCAAACCGGATTCAAGCCTCAACTGGTCACTGAATTTCCAGAAGTCATTGTTGTTGTCCATGGTCACTAACACCCCAGCAAAGATAGAAGAAAAAGAAGAATGCACAAATGTTGTTGTTGAGAGAGAGGAGACGGTGGTTGGAGAAGAATAGAGAAGAGAGGTGTTAAATAAAGATTGATGAAAGGTGTGAAATTTCCAGGAAAGTTAACAAATTGGGTGGGCCATTATTTTTTGCGCGTGTAATTGTCAAAGACTGATTTTGATAGAAGGAAACTGGTAGGAACCAAATTTTAATACAACAATAGAATTCTTTTTTTATTTCTTCTACAATTTATTTTGTTTATAATTAATGATAAACTACGTTTTTTAATTAATTAGAAAAAAATATATATAACAGGATAACCTAACTCTGAAAATTTTAGAATTATTTATAGTTGACTACCTAAAAAGAAAATGTATATGAAAATAAATGATTAATATACGAAATATATCGATCTTAGTTAATGGTCATTTATAGACAATTAACAGGTATATTAGCATATATTAATGATTAATTAATGGTTTGATTGTCGTATCAAATATGAATACATGACACTATTGGTCTCATTGTCATATCAAATATGAATATACAGTATTAATGGTTGATTAATGGACTTGATTGCTATAAGCCCTACAAATATGCCATTGATATACCATTGATGACCAAGTAAAGACACATTTCTCAAGATCACATTAAGACCTTATGGAGAAACATATCTAACTTGTGTTAGAGTGTCTTTTGCATGTCAACAACCAATGGGTGTAGAGCATGCTCATAAAGAGACTTGGACAATTGAAGCATAAAGTAGAGTAAGAAAAGACGACCGACTTTCGAACCTTTTCAACCGAAACAATTAATAAAATATTAGTAATTAAATAATTTTAATTATTTATTTAAACACAGAAATAAACTATGCTGAGACATCATTTCAACTGTTTAGCCAATAATGTTCCAATGACTTTTATACATACATAATATAAAATATGTGTTGGAAAAAAATAGTATAATTCAAACGATTATTTATTAACATTAATATACACTAGTGCAGAAAGGGCTTTAGGCGTCTGTTATTTTTGGCTTTTAACGTCTTTTTCACAACCGACGTCATTACGGGTGACGTTAATGGGACGTCGAATTTCGATATAGCAGACGTCTACACAGACGTCAGTTAGTGCCATGTCCAACGTCAATAAACGTCAGTTAAAGCTTACTCCGACGTGTAAGAGAACCATAGAGACGTCGGTTTGGGAGCCAACCGACGTCTAAGAGCACTATAAAGACTTCGAACATGTCAATAACCGACGTCTAAGGTCACTATAGACGTCAGTCTATGCATTAACCGACGTCGAATGTAGTCGTTGTGTTTTAGTGCAGTTTTGTTCCTATCTTTGGATAGCCTAGTAGCACACTCTATCTATGCTAGTTTCCACCAAAAAAGGCTTGTGTCTTTTGAATTTTTCATGACATTTCAACCCAAAACTGAACTTGGGTTCTTGCTTAGTTCCATTTTCAACTGCAAGAAGGAAAAATTACGGTGGAACGATAACTAGGCAACGACCCAAGGTCGTTTTTGTTTTTGGGTCGAAACGCCATAAGAAATCCAAAAGAGGCCGCTTTTTCTAGGAGGCAGCTAGCAAAGGCAGAATGTGGTACTATGTTACCCCAAGAGAGGAACAAAACTGCACTAAAACACAACACAAGGAAAACAAATTTTAATCAATTGAACCAGAAGATAATCGATGAAAGACTAATATAACTGAATTCAACAAAGTTTAAACAGTTTAAATAAAAAAAGACGCACCGGGAATGCGATGCCACAAGAGAGAAAAAGGAGAGGAGGAAGACGATGATGTTTGTGAAACTGCGAGTCTGCGGTTTATTTAACATGAATTGAGGCGTTAGTTGCTGCAGAAACCGACATCTATAGTCAGCTAGACGTCAGTTAGCTCACTAATATGACGTCCAAGATGACTTTTAATTTGCCTTTTGTATGCACCTTAGACGTTGGACACAAGGGGTGTCAACGTCTACAACGCTGATCGGAATGACGTTTCAATTCCTTTTAGGGAAGTAGACGACGGTTGTCCTAGGGTGCCGACGTCTATAACATTTTAGATGTCGACACCGATTCCAATGGACGTTGAAGTACCTTCGAGTGTGGTCAATAGCATTAATAACAGCCACATAGACGGCGCTCCCCCAGAAAACTGACGTCTATATTGTAGAATTTGACTGTCTTCTCGCCTTCCTAAAAAGCCCATTGACGTTAAGTTAAGGGAGAAGAGACGTCTATAACATTATAAACGTCGGTGTTTTAGTAAGTGGCGTCTAACACCTGGGAATCAGGTGAATAACATTAATTGCAGCCAGGTAGACGTCTGCCCCCCCCCCCCTTCACAACCGACGTTAATGGGGCAGAAAAGACTGTCTTCTCGCCTACCTCAGGCCCTTGGACGTCTGGTTAGGGCAGGACAAACGTCTAATATATCATAGACATCAGTTGCCCTAGAAACCAATGTTTTGTTTACCAACTTACTTACGGTAATGCCACCGTCCATTAATATATGTCGAGCTACCCTTTAACCGACGTCTTATGGGTGATGTAGAAAACTTATTTCTCATTTATCATAGATCAAAATGTTCTCTCTATATATAGAGAACCTTGAAGAGAAAGTATTATAATCCCTAGGGCAAAACTGTCAAGACGTTAACAAAATAAAGAATATAAAGAAAAACAAAATCTGAGCCTAAATACACTAACATTCTCCTCAAACACAAGGTTAGTGAAAAGAATCAATAAGAATGAGTTTGTGACGTAAGATTATAAAGCGAGCTTGAGAGAGGGATTTGGTGCGGATATCAGCAACTTGATCACGGGTAGGAATGTGAAAGATCGATCCAAAACCTTTTCTCGAACTAAGAATATGTCTAATTCCATGTGCTTAGTGCGACAGTGTAAAACTAGGTTATGGCTTAAAAAAACATTACTTTGATCTTAGAGTAATAGCCACTACAAGAAATAATGGAATTACATACGAAATATTATATACGGATTTAAATCCGTATATAAATCAAGTATTATATACGAAAATTATATACGGATTATAAAAAATGTTTTATATACAGATATTATATACGGCTTTTTATATACGGAAAATCCGTATATAAATTCCGTATGTAAAATTAGCGCGTGGTGATGGAAAAACTATCCAAAGATAAGGTCTGTATATAATCTATATTATATACAGATTAGGAAAATAAGTTTTTAATAAAATGTATTTTTATTAAGTGGAAGTTGTATTCACTCTCATTGTTCGAGCTTTCCTCTCTTTCTCGAATGAGGTTTCTTCTCTTTCTCAAACCCTAGAGGTTTTCTTTCATTGTCGAACCTTGTCGCTCTTCGGTCTGATTGTTTCTCTTACGAGCCCTGTTTGATTGTTGCTCTCTAGAGTCCTCTTTGTGCTTTGGTTCTTTCTTGCTTCTCTCGCACTCACTCCCTCTCGTTTACTTTCGCACTCACTACTTGTTTACCATTACTCTAATCTTCTTCTTCGTACTCAGTTCACTACTTTGTTCTTTGCAGGTTGAAATTCCCCTTCTAATTGGTTTTTTCCAACTCCAAAACCCTAGTTTGGTTTCTTCCAACTCCAATGGAGTTTCAGTTCTCGAAGTCGACCGCACCTTGAAATTCCCTACATATCCAAAAAGAATGCCGACGAAGATCTCAAACTTAGAACCATTGTTGATGACAAAGGACCGGTAGGGAAAAGGATTAAGGACGCCGTGATTTCTAAGGGGAAACCCTTGATCTTGGAGAAGGTTAGGGTTTGGGTGCAGAGCATGGCTAGAGGAAGTCCTATTAAGGACGAATTGGAAAACAAGAAGCCATTGTCGTCTCCCTCACCATCAGTGGCGCGAACGACACTGTATCCGTCATTGTCCACGTCCACCACTACTGCACTGAAGAACGAAACTTTGGCGTCTACGAAGAAGAAGAAGAAGGGAGTGAAGAGTTTTAGGTCGAAGGACTTGTGTGAGATATTGATGGATGAGAATAGATGAATTTATTGTGTTCCTGAACAGGTGTATAAACGAGATGGAAATCAGCAAGATTCAGGTAATCATGTCTTTAGCTTCCTTGTATGTCTTGAACAGAACTTTTCATAATATATTAAGATTTGTATTTTATTATTGTCAGGAATCAATTGCAAAAGCAGCTTAAGGCCATAAAGAAGGTACACGTCAAGACTTCCACAAATTAGCTAACCTGTATCTTATGCATGATCTCTTTCTGCTACTGACTACTTCTAAATTCTGCTTCCATATGTATCATTTTAGCTCATGACTTTATTCATAACAACCAGGCACTAGATGATTGGGTGTTGCCACTAATCTCTGAATTTTGCAGTTTGTCTTGTAGCCAATTTGTTTCTACTTTCTAAGAGCAAGAAAAGCAATGATGTCACTATATGTTGATAAAAATGATTGACCTTATTTTAATGTCATTAACTTCATTCTTTGTTTATGCATGATGAGGAAGTAAATAGACATATGCACTAGTGACTAAGATGGACTAATGGGAGAGAACATAAGGGTTAGATGGAATATGGATGAATGAACGTGATATGATCAGGACTAGAATAAGAGAAGTAATTGATAATCAATTGTATATTATGAAATTACTAATTTAGTGGTAATGAATGCTAAAATTATGAATATTGTTACTGTGAATTAGATGCAAATATAAGGTGATATATTGTTCAGTCTGTATAGCTACTATTAATGCTTACATTTGGGCTTATATCTTGATGTTGTATAACTATTATTAATGTTGTAAGTTGTTGTCTTAATTACTTTAAGAGTTTTGGTTGTTGTTAAATAATTATTTTTGTGCTAATGGTGGCTGTTGAACTATTTATAAGTCTTTGTTTATATATTGTTAGAATTGTTTCTTTATGTGAATCAATTATCCCCATACCTCCTTTCTTTTAGCTGTTCAAGACTAACATTTATGGTCTTATCAAGAGATATGACAAGAGTCACAAATTAATTCTTTTGTTCTTCTGTAATAGCTGCAGCTGAAGCACTNTGAAGATGGTGGAGAAAGTGGAAGAGTTTAACATGGAGATAGTGATAGAGGAATTTGAGAGGGTGTCAAAGGATGCTAAGAGGTTCAAGACTGCAATGAAGGCCATTCGGTATTTTCAACTTATTGTACGGGGTATTACAATATTTACGTAGCCTTTATTTCAACTTTTAATACGGGGTATTACAATATTTATGGTAGCAAATCTGATTCTCTCATGGGTTAGTTTATGGTGATTCAATTATTGTTTTATGTATGGATATAGTTTTTAGTTTAAATATGGAAGTTGTTGTGATGTTTAGGTGTTGGATGTGTGATTCCGACCATGAAAGCAATTGTAAATTTGCTATACTCTGATTCAGATGTTTACCTGTATTCAAATGTTTTTCTATAATTTTTTTTTACAAAGCTATAAAGTTACATACGGATTTTTCCGTATGTAAATTATATACATATATTACATATGGATTTTTCCATATATAGTTATATATGGATATTATCTACGGATTTTTCCGTATATAATTATATACGGATATTACATACGGATTTGTATGAAAATCTCAGTTCGGTCGTCATGTTTTGAACTGTCTCAATTGGATCATATTTCTTATAAAAATAAACACAACTGTTAACTAGTCTCAAACGATGTTAAATTAAGTTGAGTTGTATTTTTTCTTTTATCCACGTGGCATTGTATCTGAACCCACATCTGCAGTAGCGATTTTACTCTATGCCAGGTGCGCGTGGAGCTTCATCCCCACCCGTCCAATCCACTTGATGATGTTGGGCAAGAATAGCTTCATCCCGCCGAAGGAGTTGAAGCAGGTGGCGAAGAAAAGATTGTGGCAAGCCTCGTCGTGCGTGATTCCCAATCGCTCTGCTTCGTCGAGGCGGAAGGTGTGAATGATGGATTCTTCCAGATCTGGAGAAGAGGGATCGATGACCGACAAAGGAGAAGGAGGTGAGGGACCAATGACCGGCACGTTTTGAAGGGCAATGCTGTCAATGATGGGAACACCAAGGTGAGCGCCTCGTCAAAAACCCCAAGACGCTCCGACCTCTGTGATTACCCTACGCACCGTTCGGTTTGGCCTCCGCATCATCCGCCGCATCGAGCAGCTTGATCCCTTCCAACATTGCGAGAGTTACCGTGGGCAACCAGCTTCGGTTCAATGGTGTTGATTGGGAGGAACGAAAGGTCCCAAAAAAAAAAAGAAAAAGGGAGAGAGAGAGAGAAACCTAACCAAAGGGGTTTCCAGCATGAGCATACAAGAAACTCCTTAGATGGGGATAATGGAAGAGTTGAATAACATCTGCACCAACTGGTTGTATTGACCGTCGTCATTATTAAGTCCCTAAAAGCAACCGCCCTGTCAAAGCAGGATAGCTAACAACACCTGTGGGGTTTAACCATTTGACCCTTTCGTCGACTTCTACGTCGGTGGCAATATAAAACAAGTCACCCTTCCACTCCGTCGCCACCTCCTTTTTTGCCACCGGCACCTCTGCATGGCCAACCTCCTTTCCGCCCCTACACGTGCCGGTCAAGAGCATTGCCGCCGCCACAAATCGCCGCCACAAATCCCACTTCCAAATTTGGTCCCAAATTTGTTTGTTCTTCAAATACCTGAAGATTTTGAGTCCCCAAATCGCATTTGCAAAACTTGACTCCAAAAAGTTGGGGACTTGAACATTATTCAATGTAGTTCACTACTGCGAGACCATTTAGCTTTGGTGGCAAGTTGACTGAAATGGGCAAGGCAAGGAAATCTCCACTAATTAACCATTACCAACATCTGTAACAATCTTAACTTCTGCAAGAATATCAATGCTTTGAAAAAGATATTACAGGGTTGTTAACGTTTTACTTATTTCTTCATTTTCCTTGGCTGGGGAAAAAGGAGCTACGGTTAGGAAGTTGTTTTATTTTTCATTACATCTTATTGGTTGGAAAATTGGAGATACCAAATACTGACTATAGTGGTTTATTGAAAATAATTTTCCAAGAAAAATAAGGAAGGAGTTTGGGGGAGTAGAAGAGGTGAGAGGTGATCAGTCGTTGGAGAGGAGAGAAGAAGAAGCATCATCGCCACATGTGATGGTTATAAAACACATCGCCAATTCAATTTTAATACACTGCCACGCCATCAAAACATAAAATCTAGTTCAGCTTAATTTAACATCGTGTAAAACCAGTTAATGGTTGGGATAAAATGTGTTCATTTTTACAAGAAATATGACCTGATTGAGACAGTTCAAAACATGAAGACCGAACTAAGATTTTCATACAAATATTAGGACCAAGGGAGGGTTTAAACCTTTTTATATCTGTAGATCGGTCAACTTCCTTGTACTTAAGTACCTTTTTAGATTGGGGACCTGTATATATTATAACAGGTCAGTCTACATTTCAGGGATGACCGATTAGTAAATATAATGCAAATTACTCTTCATAAATTTGACATGATTAACAAGACAAAACATACTTATGAACTCTTAGGCTGCAATTAAGTTGCAGAAGGACCGAGCAAAACCGGTCAGGAAATGAGTATTGTTGCGATAAAGGAACCGGTCAAAAGGCTTGTTATCCTTAACGGTAGTTGTCATGGAGGCACCAATGCTTGAGAAATCCACCCATTGGCATTCGAAAAGTATGATGGGTCAACCGACCCGGACAAGCATCTCCATTCGTTCGTGAATACTATGGCATTTTACTCATCGAGCGAGCCCGTATGGTGTCGAGTTTTCTCCCTATCGTTGAAAATAGAAGCATTAGCATGGCATAATATCGTGTCCCTAAACCTAGTGGACTGTTTCGCTTCCGTCTACGCTCTTTTCGACAAGTAGTATGCCTCTAGTCGTGTTTAGAGCCTTACGCACCTTGCACTGATTAGTACCAACTTGGGAAACTATGAATCGCTTAAGGCCTTCATGGAATAGTATAAAAAAATCGCTTAGCATGTTAGGGACGTTGGCCAAGAATTCATCCTCAATAACCTATCGACGGTCCCCCATAAAAGCGGGACCGTTCGTGGATAACCAATGTGCTTGTCCACCGAAGACAATGGATGCGCTGTAGGAGAGGGCAGTCGAGTTCGTACGTGTAGAAGACATGCATGCTTTCTGCAAAAAGCGGTAGAAGGAGGTTTCCACTTCAACTACCATAGGAGAGAGCAAAGAATCGAAGAAGTCGATCGGGGTTGAGGAGAAGGGGGGAGAGTCTAGGCCAAAAGACCTTCCTTAGGCACCCAAGTTTAACCAATATACACCCCTGAATGTGCCAAAGGCGAGGATCTTAGAAGAGGCATTTAGCGTCGATCTTCTTCCCCCGATCAAAAGCCCACTCTAAGGAATGTAGATGGAAAGAAAACATTACTGCTAACATCAGAACCTTAGGCATACCACAAAAGAATGTTCTGCCCTTCGCAACAAAATCAAAGAGCTTATCCGAGCGGAACATCTGTAGAAATATTTTAAGGTAGAATGGGTGGAGAGAAGCCCCCTCCCTTGAATTAGGAATCTTGAGTGCCTCCCTGCAGAGACGGTTACCGTTACGGAGGTCGCCATAGTAGAAGTTGTGACTAACCCTTACGTGGGCATATAAATACCATTTCTAGAGTTTTCCGTGAGGAGGAGTGTCTTACTTTGCGCAAAGTAGGCATGACATTCATAGATGAGGATTTCCACGTGCCTCATCTCGATCAGGACGACCCAATGGTCATCACCGCCGAGATCACTTGGTATAGTGTGATCAAAGTCCTTATCGACCAGGGGAGTTTTGTGAACATTATCTACTAGAAGACATTCCAAAAAATGGACTTATCTGAGCACCTAATAAGCCCCTTCAACGAATAGATAATGGATGATTCAAGAAGAAAAATTAGAAATCCTAGGCACACAACATGGACGATTCAAGAAGAACAATTAATTTGAATCAATATTTCATGACATACAACACAGACTCATGTCTCAAACAACATATTAGACATGTTAGAAAATATTTAACAATAAGGAACTCACAAGAACACAAATGGGTAAACAAAATGGGTAAGAACTTTTAGACATTTATCTCTTGAAGACTTCCAAGATAATAACCATAGCTCTTGATACCAAATTATGGATATTAATTTGAGGATGCTCCTTCAACATAAGATGATCTTCCAAGTGGGTTGGTGAAGCTTCTTCAAAGGGTGGACTCCATATGAACAATGGTAATAGCGAAAGAAAATAGAGATGAAGAGATGAAGATGTAGGTGTTGCATGGTCTTAGTAGATGTCCTTCTAGGAGGTTAGGCCAACCATGAAGGAAAAGGTATAAAGAAGTCTAGAAGGAGACAATTTCATAAGGTGAGAACTCAAGAAGAGAAGTCTTGTAATTTTGGAAAAAAGACTTTACATTCAATCAAATTCTAAGGATTATAAAAGGGTGTCTCTCCTTTTATAGGTGAAGGAGAAGGCTAAAGTACATGGAGTACTTAGGAGCCTTTCCATCATTTAATGAGCAGCCTCATCATTAAATGAGGAGGCTAAGCATTAAATGGGGAGCCTAAGCATTAAATGTGAGGAGCCTTATGCTTTGTAGCTAACTTAGTCAAAGCATTTAATGCAAATGCTCCTTGCAACTAACTCCTTCCAAAACCCATTTTAACCCATTTTTAACTCTTAAAGCCACCAAGCCTTCTAAAAAAAGCTAAATAAAGTATCTTGGCCAGATACAAGGCCTAAAAATGAATTATATTACATATTTACAAAAAGTGTTTTAAGATAAAGAAGAAGACCAAAATGTGATCCTCCATAAAAGTAGAATCCTTGAAGCTCCATCTTCTTCTTCCATCTTCTTTGACCATGGCTCTTTATGAAAGGTCCAATGTCTTCTAAGGCTTATAGGAAAGCAAGAACAAGCTTGAAAGTCCTTCTTTTTCTTCTTCCAATCTCTTAGCCTTAACTTAAGTTGATACTCCCTTCATGGATCTCCATTTAGTTCCCAAAATGGATTCCATCATTAACTCTCACTTGCTCAAACACTTGTGTTTGCTCTCATCAGAATTGATATCAAGTGACTGATTCTCCCTATTGCAAAAGCACTGGGTCCAAGAGTCATATAAGTTTCCACCTCTCAAGATGCTACCACTAGCATGAGTACATGTCCAACCATAAAATTTGTAGCATAAACAATTGACAACACCAAAAATTCAAGTAGAAAAAGACCAAATGAACAGTGCACTAATAGGAGCAAGTAATGTTGAAACAGATTTGTAGTTTGACAAAACTAGAATTCCAATAATGAAAAACAAGCAAATAAGGTTGATTAAGAAAGGAGACACTCAATCAGTAACTTATAATGACTATAGAAGAAAGTTGTTCAAGTTAACATTGTGTCACATGGAAATGTCAATGTCACGTGTCATGTCAGTATTAATGTCATGTGTCAAGTCAATATTAGTGTCACATGTCAAGTCAGTACAATAACACATGTTAAGTCAGTATAATGTCATCTGTTAGAGTTTTCTATTCAATTTAGTTCCAATTTTCAATAATTTTTTTTATTTTAATCATAAAATTCATTAATTTTGATCAATTTAGTTTCAATTTTAAATTTTAAAAACAAAATTCTTTATTATTTTTTAAATAAGATGAAAAAATCTTCATTATTTTTAAAATTAAAAAGAATATTTTTACTATATTTAAAATAAGAAGGACAATTTTTCATTAGAAGCAAAATCCTTCATTATTTTTTTTTAAATTACAAGAAAAGTCTTCATTATTTTTAAAATTATAAAGAAACTTTTTTAAAATTATAAGGAAAATTTTTTATTATTTTTAAAATTAGGAGAAAATCTCTTCATTATTTTTAAAATTATAAAGAAACTTTTTCATTATTTTTAATATTATAAAAAAAATTCTAATTTATTTCAAAAGTTAGAAGGAAAATTGTAATTTATTTTTAAAATTAGAAGTAAAAATTCTTTATTATTTCTGAAATTAGAAAAAAATATTTCATTATTTTTAAATTAACTCTAACTCTATTTTTGTACATGCAGAAAAAATCATTTATAAATCTAATAATTATATTCTAATATTAAATAAGGTTGGTTTAAAAATAATGAAATAAATATTTATTAAACATAATAGAAGTTAAATTTGGTCTCGAATTTTAGAATGACGAAATTAGGATTGAATTGAATAAAATTAACAAAAATTGGGATTAAATTAAACAAAATTAAGAATAAAATGAATATACAAACTTGGTCTCAATTTAAAGAGGAACAAAATTCGGATTAAATTAACCAAAATTAACAAAAATTGGAATTAAATTAAATAGAATTAAAAAAAATTAGGATGAAATTGAATCTACGACAATAAAACATGACATTGACACTAACATGTGACATTGATATTGACTTAACATGTGGTATAAACGCTGACTTATCACGTGATAATGACGTTGTCACGTGAAAAATGTTCACTATTAACAATATTTTTTTAAATTAAGAAAAAACTTTAAAAATTAATACAAAGCTAAAAAAATTTAAAAAAGACTAAGAACCGACACGCGACAAAACACGAATCATCTTTTATTAATAATTTAGATGATATCAAAATGACAAAATTGAATCTTATTTTTTTATAGTGATAAATTTGTTTTGTTATCTAAGATTATATATATATATATATATATATATATATATATATATATATAATATTTTTATATAATGATAAATGATAAATGTGTTTTAAGATATGAGATAACTGATGTTAAAATGATATATAATAATACTTATCTTTAACTTTTGATAAAAAGAAAAAGGAATCTCAATAGTTTTGCTTTGTTGATTGTTTCCTAGGATGGGGAGTGTCGCTTAGCCTGAAAGAAAAAAAATTTTGTTTGACTAGGCAAAGCGCGTTTACAAAAGAAGATAAAGAAAGCGTTGTATGTGGGGTTTGATTTTTATTTTTTTTAGGCTTTTCTAGAAGTTGCAGTTGAGTTTCTGGTTGAAGTCTGGTCCCACCTATGACTTTGAATGCAGTAAAATTACTCTTATTTTTTCAGTTTATTTGTAAATCTTAAATTAGTAATTATATTTACCATTTTCGACTTAAAGAGTGATTTTGTTTTTCTTTTATCACGTTATTTTGACGTTTATTTGTTTTCGTACTTTTATTCTCCTGTTTTAACAAAATCTAGAATTTTGAATTCGATTTTTAATTTTGCATGTTTTTTCGTTTTAATTAATCAAAACGGTATTTTCAGTGAGTATTTTAGATTTAAGATTTGATTGGATCATAACAAAATAATTACAAGGCTTAATACCTCCCTTGGTCCTCGTATTTGTGTGAAAATCTCAGTTCGGTCCTCAAGTTTTGAACTGTCTCAATTGGGTCATAANTTTTGTAAAAANGCACACATTTTACCCCAACCGTTAACTGATCTCAAACGGCGTTAAGTTTAGGTGACGTGGTATGCTGACGTGTTGGCTTAATCCCTTCTTGGTCCTCGTATTTGTGTAAAAATCTCAGTTCGGTCCTCAAGTTTTGAACTGTCTCAATTGGGTCATAATTTTTGTAAAAATGCACATATTTTACCCCAATCGTTAACTGATCTCAAACGACGTTAAGTTTAGCTGACGTGGTAGTTAGAGGACATGCTGACGTGTATTATTTAATTATATGAATTATTTTTTAAAATAAGCAGTGTTTCACATGGCACAATGCTTATTATTTAGTTTATTTGAATTAGGGATTTTATTCATCTCTCTGAGAATTAGGGATTTTACACAAATTATCTCGTCGGCTCAAAAAATAAAGTCACCGGAAAACTCGCATAACCAGTGCAATCAGTCTCACAGTCTTTTCTGCAAATGAACCAACTTGGTAACGTATAGGTTCATCACCGACCTTTAAGCTATTTATTCCACTGATAGCAGAAGATAATTATTGCACAGTGCGATGAGTTAGCGATTGGGATAAAATGTGTGCATTTTTACAAAAAATTATGACCCAATTGAGACAGTTCAAAACTTGAGGACCGAACTGAGATTTTCACACAAATACGAGGACCAAGAAGGGATTAAGCCAACACGACAGCATACCACGTTAGCTAAACTTAACGCCGTTTGAGATCAGTTAATTGTTGGGGTAAAATATGTGCATTTTTACAAAAATTATGACCCAATTATGACAGTTCAAAACTTGAGAACCGAACTGAGATTTTCACACAAATACAAGGACCAAGAAGGGAGGTATTAAGCCTAAATACAATATACATCAAATAGAATATTATATTTAAGAAATTTTAAAATGTGGCAACTAAAATTGTAGAAAATAATAGCCCGTTAAATTTATTTTTGACTTAGAATTTATTATTGACTTACAATTTATCATTAACCTATTCAACTCATATTTTTCTAGTTATTTTTAATTAAAATAAGTAAAGTTTAACCTAGTTGAAACTATAACCTGAGATTATTTTGATATTAACTTTTAGTTAAAAATTTACAAGACTAAATGTATTGTATGATACTAAATAGATACTAGTCTAAAACCATATCATTTTAGTACGAATATCTTGGTCATAGCAATAATATAGTTGACTTCCGAATACAATATTAATATGGTTAATAAGATTAGATAAGCAACAAGGACTATTGAACACATCAAATTAGCAAACCCTTAAATCACTTAAGAAAGATTCTATCTAGGTTCATCGAGAAATAAGCTCACAAAAGTACTATAAATAACATTATTCATGAGATAAGTATTATGTATTTAATCAAACATTTATTGCTTTTGTAAGTACATACCTAATTTAAGAGTAAAAGTGTTTTTGTAGGCATTCCAACCATTCAGACATTGGAGAACATGAAGAGAGACATTTTCAATCTTCATAGTGAGTTAATTATATATATCTCGAATTGAGAAGAGAAAATAGTTGAAAAGTGTTTCTTGTAAGAACATTTGAGAAGAAATGTGAAACCGATATATGCATAATTTTGTAAGTTATTAACAAAATTATGCTTAATAAAAAGACATTTAATGGCAACTTTAAGATCCGGAAAAACTTAGTATATAAAAGAGATTTTATAACGTGGTTAATGTATGTTAATAAGAAAAGTTGTATGTTTTTCAAAAGTGATTGTAACTCAATTGGTGAAAGCTACTCGTTGAACTATTTGGTCTTGTTCAAATCCTGCAAGGTTCATAAAATGTTTTTTTTAATATTATTTTCATGTAATGTATGTTTATGATTGGAAAATGTTTCTTCAACAACGGGAATTTGATAACATTTTGACAACGATACGTGGTATCCTTTGATTTGTTGGTTTAATTGCTTTTGTTTTAATGTTTAATTTTCATTTGGAGGGTATTTTTGGAAAGAGAATTTCTGAAACCAAAGGAGTTCGCGCCCCTTCTTCCCTACGAAACATACTCTCTCTCTCTGGAATTTCATTCGAAACTCTCGGTCCCCAAAGTCTCCGTCCACCATTGTGAACTCTCAAACTGTCGCTCGACCATTGTGAACTCTTGGCAGGCCACCGAAATCGTCTTTCTTCACCTAGGAAGTCTGCCATTGAAGTTGTTTGTCTTCGTCTGCCATTGTAGTGTTTGGAGGAAGTCTCGATAGGGGCCAGCGTTGTCATCTTTTCTCGAAAGGTACTCTTTCGCTCTTTTGGATTGTTTTTCCTATCCATGGCGTGATTTTGCTGTTGCCTTTGTTAAACCCTAATTTTGCTTTGGTCTTAAACCTGTATATTAAGATTTTGTGTAAAAGGGTTCGGTCTTGGATATTTGTTGCGAATGGAATTGTGTATGGTTGCTTGATTGTTTTCTGAATTCATAAACCTAATGTAGATTTCCATTGCACTCTTTAATCGTTGCCCTCAATTTAAAAAAACTTTTTTTTGTTGTGTATTTTGGGAACTAGATCTGAGTAGCCTTTAAATGACGAGATTTGACATTCTCAACTAGAACTTCATGGATGCCACTTTGTTATTGTGGTCACAAAGTGAAGCAGAGGCAATTTGGTTCTCGGTATGTAAATAAATTGTGCATTCTTTTGACATGTTAGATAGGATTTGTGCATTCAACAGTAAGTGTATGTAATTATGGTTGTGATGGTACAATTTAATTAGTTTGAATAAAATCTGTTGGATGCTATGTTTTATCATAATAGACAATCAATCATGTTAGGCCAAAAAAATTAAATCATAATCATGTATTACTTGCAATGCTAAACTAACATCTATTTTTTGACAAGTGTATAGCACCCTTTCATTTTTCAGTCTGAGTTAGATTTTATAGTTGCTATATGATTTTTTTTACTTGTGATTGCTTTGTTAACATTTTGATGTCTTGTCGGAGTGAATGGGTATTTTTCTGAGTGAATAAGATGGGAACTTTGTCATGATGATGATAGGTTGCAACTTACTTCATAGTTAATATGATATGGAAATAGAGAATTTTTGATTGTAGGTGGTTTAATATTTATTTAACTGTTTTAGGATTTATGATTGTAGGTGGTTTAATATTTCACGGACGCCATTAGTTTAGTTGTAAGATGAAATGAAATCCTCTAAAAGCAAAGTAAGTACAGTTTTGTCATTTCTGATTTATTTGTTGTTTTGGAGCACTAAAAGGAATGTTGGTAATTTGTACTGTTTTACAGTGGCAATGTCAAGCTTGGATGAAATCATCCTATATTGTGCACATGAATACTTTACTGCAATCAAGGCATGAAAGACGCATAGAAGAAACTCCTTTTAAATGGTTGTTAGAAATTGTAGATCCTATAGAGCTAAACATGAAATTGATGAAACAGATGGTTCGTCGATGGGTTCCCCACCATCAATCATTTAGAGTTAGGCAAGAATTAGTTCCTTTTAATGTGGTGGACGTGGTCATGACTTTAGGGTTAGGAGTAGGGGGTTTGGAGTTTCCTTTTGATGAATCAATTGTAGGTAAAGTTGGAGAACTGTTTAATTCAAGCACAATGAAATTGAAAGACATGATAAACATTTTTAATAACATTGTTGTTAATGAAGATCTTGATGTAGATGTCTTTTGTCGTTTGTATATATTAGTTTCTTTTGTGGTGTTTTTGTTTCCTAGAAAGGCAAGACATGTTTGTCACATGCCTTGTCTAGTGTTAGACGATTTGGATACTTTGTGTAATTATGATTGGAGTACGGCGATACATACATATCTTGTACACAGTCTAAACAGATGTAATAAGAAAATTTTGACTGGAGAGATTGATGATTCTTTAAGCATAAGTGGGGCTGTTGTTGTTTTGCAAGTATGATTCAATTTTCTTGTTTATGGTATTAAGTCAATTCATTAAGTGTACTACTTTGTGACACGAAAAGACATTGTACAAAGGTAACATGAGATGATTTATTTTTGTTATTAGTTCAAATGATATTTGGTACCTGATATAAAATTGTCAATTTTTCAGCTATGTGTGTGAAATAATGGGTCAATTGTTGACCACGAAGGATTGTAGCTCTTTAGGGCCTCGAGAATGTGTAGACAACATGGTAATTATAGAATTGACCTTTATTAATGTTGTTGTTAATGTTAAAGTTCAATAAGTTTATCTTAAAGTTGAATAAGTTGATGTTACAGTTGTTTATTGTTTTGTAGGTTTTAATTTTTGCAGCAACCATGTTTATGTACTTTGAGAAAAGGTCAACTGGATTCATAAAGAGGATGATATTTAGTCCAATGTTTGCGGTAAAAGCTGTAATTACAGTTTGTTTTTATTTTTTTTGTATGGTATAATGTTATATGGACAGGGTTGTTTATTGATTAAGTTTGTTGTTTTATTTAAGACCCATTTACTGAACGACAATAAGAAAAGAATTGCCAAAAGACATGTGTGGCAAGTTATTGATTACTAGCCTTATTTCCGAAACGATCTAGTAAGAATGGAAGAGTTATTGTCTGCTGATTGGGTGAGAAAGGTGTAGTTTTTTAGTAGGTAGTAGTTGATTTACATGGTTGTTTTTATTTTGACTTATTCCAAATATTTTGTAGGTGTTCATCCCAGTTGTAAGTAATGGTCACTGGTGTTGTTATGCACTGAAGGTCTACACCATGCAGTTTTTTGTGATTGACTCATTGGAGAAGGGAATTAGAGGACGTACTGGGATTGATAGAAGCATTGTATGTTTTAGAGTTGATGTTGAGTGGTCAGTGATTAAATTGTTGTTATTTTGAACTTGTTTTCGTTATTTGTGTACAATGCAAGCTAAACATATTCAACGGTTTTGGGGTTTGCTGATGAATACATTTGAAGATTCTAAGATTACTTTCAATGTTCAACAAGCGAAAATTCCAGTCCAACCTAACACGTCAGTGTATATTAGGATTATTCTGAAATTTATTGTGTTTTCATTAAGACAAATAATGTATGTATTTTGTTTTTTTGTATAGATACGATTGTGGTGTAATCATGATGAAAATCTTTGAAATGTGGGATGGGAAGGACAAATATGATGGCAAAAGCATGCCTGATTATACTAATGTAGGTTAATTTATGAATTTGTAGATATAACATTATATATTTACATTTATTCTAAAGTAATATGCATGTTCATTTCAGGAAGAATTGGCTGAGTTTAGGAAGAACTATATATGTGACTCGATCCTAGACGAGGACAACGTTCGAAGATTTTCAATTCTGCAGCATTTAGGATTACTATAGAAAATTAGAAATGTGTTGTTGGTTTACATTGTTATTTTATAGCACATGAATACATAATGTAATGATTTACAGTATTGCAAATTCTGACAGATTTGTGGAAATTTATAGCAAATGACAACACTTACAATTTTCTTGAATGTAATGAATTATTGTATTTAATATTTTGACACAATTGTAAAGAGATATATGAAAGGAAATCAATACAGCTAAAGTATTGTTCATGAATTATTACTGAAGATGATTTTTTCTGTGTGTAATTGATTATAGTGCTTGTGAAAGCGATTACAGACAGGCTGTAATCGCTTACCAGTGCCTCTATACTAAAATTCCATCGCTGCTCCCCTGCTCTGGTAGAGGGGCTCCCAGTGTGTGGTTGGTACTGACTTATTAGAATTTAATTTATGAATTTGAGATTAATGGTTGTTTTTTAGGACCAACAACTGGTTAGGGGTTTCTAATTGTATTATATCCAACTGCTGGTGTGAAGAAGAGGGACTTTGTGATTTATGTGCCTGTGTAACGATTACAGGCATGCTGTAATTGCTTACCAGTGCCTCTGTACTATAAGTCTAACGCTGCTGCCTTGCTCTGGTAGAGGGGCTCCCCAGTGTGTGGTTGGTACTGACTTGGTTAAAATTTAATTTATGAATTTGAGATTAATGGTTGTTTTGGAGGACCAACAACTGGTTAGGGGATTCTAAGCGTATTTTATCCAAATGCTTGTGTGAGGAAGAGGGACTTTGTGACTTATGTGCCTGTGTAAGCGATTACAAACAGGTTGTAACCGCATACCAGTGCCTGTGTACTAAAACTCTATTACTCCTCCCTTGCTCTGGTAGAGGGGCTCCCCAGTGTGTGGTTGTTACTGACTTACTTAGAGTTTAATTTAGGAATTTTAGATTAGTGGTTGTTTTTTAGGACCAACAACTGGTTAGGGGTTTGTAAAAGTATTTTAACCAAGAGCTTGTGTGAGGAAGAGGGACTTTGTGACTTATGTGCCTGTGTAAGCGATTACAAACTGGTCGTAATCCTTTACCGGTGCCTCTGTAGTAAAAGTCCATCGCTGCTACCTTGCTCTGGCAGAGGGGCTCCCTAATGTATGGTTGGTACTGACTTGGTTAGAATTTAATTTATGAATTTGAGATTAATGGTTGTTTTTTAGGACCAACAACTGGTTAGGGGTTT
>NW_014542367.1:1311341-1352921 GCF_000741045.1 Vigna radiata var. radiata | reverse complement strand
AGGACCAACAACTGGTTAGGGGTTTGTAAGAGTGTTTTATCCAAGTGCTTGTGTGAGGAAGAGGGACTTTGTGACTTATGTGCCTGTGTAAGCGATTACAAACAGGTTGTAACCTCTTACCAGTTCCTGTGTACTAAAACTCCATTACTCTTCTCTTGCTCTGGTAGAGGGGCTCCCCAGTGTGTGGTTGGTACTGACTTAGTTAGAGTTTAATTTAGGAATTTGAGATTAATGGTTGTTTTTTAGGACCAACTACTAGTTAGGGATTTGTAAGAGTATTTTAACCAAGAGCTTGTGTGAGGAAGAGGGACTTTGTGACTTATGTGCCTGTGTAAGCGATTACAAAGAGGTTGTAACCACTTACCAGTTCCTGTGTACTAAAACTCCATTACTCCTCCCTTGCTCTGGTAGAGGGGCTCCCTAGTGTGTGGTTGGTACTGAGTTAGTTAGAGTTTAATTTAGGAATTTGAGATTAATGGTTGTTTTTTAGGACCAACAACTAGTTAGGGGCTTGTAAGAGTATTTTAACCAAGAGCTTGTGTGAGGAAGAGGGACTTTGTGACTTATGTGCCTGTGTAAGCGATTACAAACTGGTTGTAATCCTTTACCAGTACCTCTGTAGTAAAAGTCCATCGCTGCTCCCTTGCTCTGGAAGAGGGGCTCTCTAGTATATGGTTGGTACTGACTTGGTTAGAATTTAATTTATGAATTTGAGATTAATGGTTGCTTTTGAGGACCAACAACTGGTTAGGGGTTTGTAAGAGTGTTTTATCTAAGTGCTTGTGTGAGGAAGAAGGACTTTATGACTTATGTGCCTGAGTAAGCGATTACAAATAGGCTGTAATCGCTTACTAGTGTCTGTCTACTAAAAGTCCATCGCTATTCCCTTGCTCTAGTAGAGGGGCTCCCAGTGTGTGGTTGGTACTGACTTGTTTAGAATTTAATTTATGAATTTGAGATTAATGGTTGCTTTTGAGGACCAACAACTGATTAGGGGTTTGTAAAATTGTTTTATCCAAGTGCTTGTGTTAGGAAGAGGGACTTTGTGACTTATGTGCCTGTGTAAGCGATTACAAACGGGTTGTAACCGCTTACTAGTGCCTATGTACTAAAACTCCATTACTCCTCCCTTGCTCTGGTAGAGGGGCTCCTTAGTGTGTGGTTGGTACTGACTTAGTTAGAGTTTAATTTAGGAATTTGAGATTAATTGTTGTTTTTTGGACCAATAACTGGTTAGGGGTTTGTAAGAGTATTTTAACCAAGAACTTGTGTGAGGAAGAGGGACTTTGTGACTTATGTGCCTGTGTAAGCGATTACAAACTGGTTGTAATGCTTTACCAGTACCTTTGTAGTAAAAAACCATCGCTGCTCCCTTGCTCTGGTAGAGGGGCTCCCTAGTGTATGGTTGGTACTGACTTGGGTAGAATTTAATTTATGAATTTAAGATTAATGGTTGCTTTTGAGGACCAACAACTGGTTAGGGGTTTGTAGGAGTGTTTTATCCAAGTGCTTGTGTGAGGAAAAAGGACTTTATGACTTATGTGCCAGTGTAAGCTATTACAGACAGGGTGTAATTGTTTACCGGTGCCTCTGTACTAAAAGTCAAGCGCTGCTCTCTTGCTTTGGTAGAGGGGCTCCTAGTGTATCGTTGGTACTGACTTGGTTAGAATTTAATTTACGAATTTGAGATTAATGGCTGCTTTTGAGGACCAACAACTGATTAGGGGTTTGTAAGAGTGTTTTATCCAAGTGCTTCTGTGAGGAAGAGGGACTTTATGACTTATGTGCCAGTGTAAACGATTACAAACAGGCTTTAATCGTTTACCGGTGCCTCTGTACTAAAAGTCCATCGCTGCTCCCTTGCACTGGTAGAGGGGCTCCCAGTGTGTGGTTGATACTGACTTGGATAGAATTAATTTATGAATTTGAGATTAATGGTTGCTTTTGTGGACCAACAACTGGTTAGGGGTTTGTAAGAGTTGTTTATCCAAGTGCTTGTGTGAGGAAGAGGGACTTTGTGACTTATGTGCCTGTGTAAGCGATTACAAACAGGCTGTAATCGCTTACCGGGCGCTTTGTACTAAAAGTCCATCGCTGCTCCCTTGCTCTGGTAGAGGGGCTCCCTAGTGTATGGATGGTACTGACTTGGGTAGAAAATATAATATTGTACCAACATAAAGATACAAAATTCAGTACTACACTTCAACATTTTTTCCATATTCATTTGTCCATGGTATGCACATTGATACCATAATACCATATGACTAGAAATTAAAATAGTGATCTTAAACATTGATAATGTCATCCCAATAAATATTACAGTCATCCTAAATAAAAGTCCGACTAAACACTGCTACACTAATCCTTAAACGTTTAAAATTCTCCTGCATAAGAAAGTCAACATCCAATAATGACTAGAAAATATTATTACATTGCGTTAGAGTCTTTAGAGTGTTCTCCACTGTATTTAATTGGTACTTTTGATGTTGATGGTTTATGATGTGGATTTCTCAATTTTCGCATTATTTCGGCCATGTTTGGTTCTTCTAGTAGAAGGGGTCGAATGACTGGTTTGGGTGTCTCCATCACGATTTCCTTTGTGTGAGGACATATGTCAGCAGCAAAGACTTTGATTACATTTCGAAGCACTATGTCAACGTAATAGTTTGGGGGAAATGCACTGAATGAACGAACCTAAATGAAAACAAGAAAATAATGAGTAACAATACCAAAAGTTTTCAAATATAAATAGAACTACGAATAAGATGGATTACAAGGTTAAGTATCAAAACGGAACCAAGACCGATATGTGGACCAAAATTTTGATCTTGAAGAACTTTCTTATTTAAGGACGCCTTCATAGTCGCAGTAGGGTCCTGGTCACAATAAATATAACATTTCATTAAGTTAAAGAACCAAAGTGTATGTTATGGTTAATTATTACCTTCAAAGTCAATTGCATATCACCTAGTCCATTGGGGTGACACTCCTTAACAATACAAACAATAAGTGGTAGCACTGACACTGATTTTGCTGTATCTAGGTGACTGACGTTATTAATTACGTAAAAGGATGGAGATAGAATTGGGTTGCATAATTGAGCCTCTGGATGATTCTAGGGTTAATACTAAAGTTATCCCTAGGGAGGAATGTCAAGTCACTATCACTAAAGTGACGAGGTTATTGATAAGGAAAAGATAGAGAGAGATGAGGAAAAGATAAAGGAGGAAAAGATTGAGAGAGATGAGGAAAAGATTGGGAGAGATGAGGAAAAGATAGAGGAGATAGAGACAGAAAGGTTGAGTGAGGAAGATAGAGATGAAGAGAAGGAAAAAGAAGTGGTTGAGAGAAAAGAAGAAAAGAAAAAGTGTGTGAAAATAAAGAAGAAAGTAAGAGAAAAAAAAAAAGAAACTTGAGAGAGATGGAGAGTAAGAAAAATAGGATGAGAGGAAGAAAGAAAAGATCATATGAAAAATCCATTCCTCATCCAAAGAAGTATCATCAGAAGGAAAAGAAATTTAAGGGCTTTATGGAGATCTTCAAGAAATTGGAGATTAAAGTTCCTATGATTGAAACATGGAAATAGGTGCTTGGTTTTATCAACTTTCTTATTCAGCAGAAAGAAGAAAAAGAAAAGAATATCAAGCAAGGAGAATGTCAACACTTACTGATGGGTGTTTGAGCTTTACCAGGTCAAATTAATGACGTTAAAAGAGCACTTACTGGGAGGCAACCCAGTTTCTGACTTTTTCTTTTTAATTGAATTATTTGTGTGGTTGGATTTGATTTTTCTTTGTGTGTTTGAGTTTTTTTTTAGGTTATATGCTGCTTCTTATGGCAGTGATGATAACATCTACTAATGGATGATAGGAGGACTCAGATAATGACATTTATTGATGGATTTTGTTATGATGAGGATGATGAAGGAAAGCATCTACTGATGGATGCTGCTACAACATCTACTGATGGATGCTGCTACAACATCTACTGATGGATGTTGTTACAACATCTACTGATGGATGTTGCTATGATAAGAAAGAGGAATAATAGCATCTATTGAGGGATGCTATGTGATTAGGCATCTTCTTAAGGATGTCATTTACAACATTTATTGATGAATGCTAATGAAGATAAGAAATATTAGCATCTAATGATGAATGTTAATGAGAAAGATATGCATCTATTGAAGGATGCTGGAGGATTATTGGGTCAGGCTCGTGACGTTAAACAAGCACTACCTAGGAGGCAACCCAGTTTTCTGAACCTATCTTTTAATTTATGCTTTATTTGCTTCTGTTTTTAGAATAGGTGTTAATGTACTTAATTTAAAACTTATATCTAATGCAATGGGTGGATGATGATTTGATGAGTGTGCTTGATGATGATTTTATATTGATTGATGTTGAGATGCTATATACAATTGATGGTTCACAATATGTGTGAACAGATGCATGATGATATGATTGTGATACTGAGCAGGATGTGTATCTATGTATTGGAACTTGAGATTAGCACATGTGAGGTTTTGAACTCTAGAGTTTTTGATTGAATGATTGCTATTACTTTGAATGATTAGCCCTTTCGTAGCCAATGCATAAATTTTCGTCCCAATAAAGAAGAGAACAATGTGTTCTACCCTTTTTGAACCTAAGCCTTAAACAGTATGTGAAAATCCTTTTTAAAAATCTTTACCTTGAGTTAAGTTGAGAATTATTGTGTGGTATTGATAAAGGTTCAAGTTTACGGTTGTTGGGAAAGTTGAAAAAGAAAAGACAAGCATTGAGCTAATATGTTGAGCAAAGCATGAAAAAGATAGAAAAGATAGAAAAGATAAAAAAAGATAGAATAAAAGAAAGATAAGCTCAATGCAAAAAGGGGAAAGTTGGGAATGAGTAAGATTGGTTGTTTAAAGAGAGTTTGTGCTTGAATGAAAAATTTTCAAATAACTCTCTTAACTCAAGGATTTTGTGATCCAGAAAAACCAATGTTATTCTTAGCCAAGCCACGTTACAAGTCATGGAAAGTCCTTGTGATGATAACTTGCTTGTGAGTATGATCGATTGTGGTGAAATAAAAGCAAATTTAATTTGTGTGACATTGTGATGGTAGAGAGAATGAGTCACCTCAATATACACCTGTGTGCTTGAGTGAAACACTTTCCTTGGTGAGGAGTAGTTTCAGTTATACATGATTGCATCTGTGCTTGGTTAATTGGTCATTCATGATAATAGCATCCATTGGAAAGACTGTGATTATGTGAACAACATATTGAGTTTAATGGAAATAATGCATAGATACATCTTGACTGGTATTTTTTATGATGAGTTGAGAGTGATTACTTGTCTTCGAAGAAAGAGTTTTGGAAAGTGTTAATCCATTGTATTGATTATTTGAAAATTGAGTTACATTTTGTTTTTCTTGAGGACAAGCAAAATTCTAAGTTGGGGGCTGTGATAATGGTTGAAAAATCGTTATTTTGATACTTAAATTTGACATTAAACACACCCTTTATGACTCAGAATTAACTTGAAATCATGCATTTTGCTTAAGTTAGAGAATGAGAGAGTCAAAGTTGGTTTTCTTAGTTTTATGCTTGGTTTTCCCTTGATTTTGTAGGTTTATTGAATGATTTGAAAGAAGGGTTGAAGTATCAAGGAGTTGCAGTGCAGAAAAGTCAACCAGAATGCAGAAAAGTCAACCAGTCAACCAGAAAAGTCAACCAGTCAATCAGAATGCTGAAAAGTTAACCAGAGTGCATTTTTGTGCCGCAGAGAGCGTTGGGCGGTGAAACCACCGCCGAGCAGTGGACTCAGGACTAGTTTTTCACCGTTGGGTCCATTCTGAGTGTCGCACCCACCGTCGGGCGGTGTACTATTGGGCTTGGGCTAGTTTCTGCTTCGTTATAATGAGTTATAAATAGATTTGGAAGACCTATATGGTCTATCTTTTGACAGAAAGAGACGCAGAAACACTCTCTTCACCCCTTGGAGGCAGATTTTGGATGAGAGAGCTCCAATCTATCAAATCTAGGGTTTATCTTTTCATTCTTTCCATTATTTTCATCTAGTTTCACCATGATTATGGTGAACTAAACCTCCATTGTTGTCGGGGACTTGATGTAATCCTTTGAAAGTCTCATATATTGAATTATTGCTCTATTCATATTCTTTTATTCATTAATTGTTAGGGATTTTCCTCCATTATATTTGCATGCTTTGTTTAAGACATTATTCGATAGCATAATCTTTGGTTTTATCTATATGGACAAATGTAGTTAGGTCTAGACATGAGGGAATTCTATCGGTAGCAATATTACCTAGACATAGGGATAAAAGGACTGATTGCCTTAAGCTGCTGTGTGAATTATGTAATGCATGATCAATTGCTAGGGAGACTAGACATAGTAAACTAGTAATTAGGAGTAGTCCTTTTTCACCAAGATATTGGGATTAGGGTAAATTAGAAAGTGGCTTTGACATTAATGAAAAAGTCGAATTCTATGATATATGAGAGTGGATTACGATGAAATGATAAATGATACCAGTTGAAAAATCGTTATTTTCATACTTAATTTTGATATTAAATCAAACCCTTTTATGGCTTAGAATTAGCTTGAAATCATGTATTTTTCTTAAGTTAGAGAATAAGAGAGTCAAAGTTGGTTTTCTTGGTTTTATGCTTGGTTTCCCTTGATTTTGTAGGTTTTTTGAATAAATTGAAAGAAAGGTTGAAGTATCAAATGGTTGCAGTACAGAAAAGTCAACCAAAATAAAAAAAAAGTCAACCAGTCCACCAGAAAAGTCAACAAGTTAATCAGAAAAGTCAACCAGTTGACTAGAAAAGTCAACCAGTTGACCAGAATGCTGAAAAGTTGACCAGAGTGCAGAAAGACAGTGTTGAGCGTCCCACGTGAGTGTCGCCCATCGCTGAGCGGTGAAATGAGCGTTGAGCGGTCTGCGATTATGAGGCAAACCGCTGAGCGATCAAATTAAGCGTTGAGCGCTGGAATGTTAGGCTTTGGCTTAAATTCTGTTACTTTTGTGCGTTATAAATAGCCCCAGTGCGACCTTCAGAGTAATCTTTTGGCAAGTAGAGACGTCCATAGCACTTCTACACTCCTTGGAGGCGGTTTCTTGGATGTTTAGGCTCCAATTTATCAAATCTAGGGTTTACTCTTTCATCTTTTTCATTAATTCCATCTAGTTTCACCATGCCTATGGTGAACTAAATCCTTTGTTGTTGGGGAACAATGTAATCCTTTTTAAACTCTCTTATACTGAAATTCTTATTTTATTCATATGCTTGTATTATCAATTGTTGGGTTTCTTATCTATGATTAATGCTCTTATCGTGTAACTCATTCGGTGAGAAGATATTTACCTTTGTCGATACAGAGACGTACGGGGAAGTCATGAACTGATAGGAATTCCCTTGATTTAAGCAATACTGTCTAGAGATAGAGGTAGGACGATCAATTGTATTTTCTTCTGTAATATATTGCATTGCTAATTACTTAGGGAGACTAAAGATGGTAAANTAGTAATTAGTGGTAGGCTCTTTTCGCCGAGAGATCGGGTTTAGAGTAGGCTAAGAAAGTTGCATGGCAATTTGATAATAAAGCGAATTTAATAAGAAAAGTAGATATAAGAGAGTGGATAAGGATGAAATTGTAAACCCCAACAACTCCATTAATTCATATATTTTCTTTGCCAATTGATTCACTTGCATTTGCATGTTTATTTTCGTTTTGCATACAACTATGAAATTATTTCCTTTTCAAGTCTTATGCAATCAATCTACATGAAAGATAAGGCCTAAGAGTCCATTTGGAGAACGATATTCAGTCTTACCATTTATATTACTTGATAACGATCTGGTACACTTGCCAGGGGCTTAACAATAAATCACCAACAACATAATTCATTCATCATCATTCACCTGCGTTATCTTTTGGTCAATTGATTAAAACCTTTGCATGCATATTTAATTTTCATTTTTTCATTATAAAACCCTAATTTTTGTTATTCTAGTCTTAAATAATTAAGAAATCACATGAAAGTCTAGGTGATAAGTTGTCGTTGAAGCTATCAAATTAATACTACTCTTCAAGGCAACTTCAGTATTGCCAAGTAGTATTCAAGAAAGTAGATAAGGCCAAAGTAACCCTAAGTCGTCTCCCAACAAACACGGAATTGCTTTCAAATATTTGACTCTTATGAATGTTATGCAATGCTTATTAGTAAAAGTGAAATTGTTTAAAGAATGTTGTAGAACACAGAAGAAACTTAAAAAAAATTATGAAGAAACAGACTAATTCCATTGCTTTTCCAAAATAGATTCATCATTGGTTACTCACAGATTATTGTTCAATTGATTATTGTTTAAGTTTCAAATTAANTAAAGTACATTCTTAATTAATTTGAGGGCGATCATGCAATTAATCAAAGTACATTCTCAATCAAATGCAAGACCTTTCTAGATTATTCACAATAAATCCAATCAAAGTACATTCTCAATCAAAATTATTGTGTTTAATCATGTCTATTCTTAAATCTCCTAACCAAATTAAAAGTTAATCAATCAAAGTAAATTTTCAATTGATTATAGTTGAAATTATTACTACCAACCAAAGTACATTCTCAATTGATAGTAAAAACCATTTAATCATATGAAAGTTCCTAAATTCAATCAAAGTAGATTTTCAATTAAACCTAGAAACCCGAGAACTCATATAATTAATATGCATGTAGATTCAACACATTATGATGCAAAAATCTTTGCTTTTGATATGATAGAGAGAGTAACTTAAATCAATAATCAAAATAAACAATTGCATTAATTCACTTAACCTCAGAATCCATAATGAAATTACAGCAGAATAACCCTAGATGCTTAGCTCTCCATGAATGGAGTTGAATACATGATGAAATAAAAGAGAGAGGAGTGGAGTGGTGAATTGTGAATGCATGAAGTCCCCTGGGTCTCTTTATATAGGGCTTGATTGGGCTTGGACTCTGAATATTCAGTTGATAGAATCTTTTATCTTATATCTTCCAAATAACTAAAAGATCTAGATAATTATAACATTATTTAGAAGATATTTTCTGTTGATATTTCCAAATTAATTAATTCAACAACTGAACTTTATCTTTTAGCTTTTCTAACTTTCCAAAATTGCACAAAAACCCCTGAAATTCCTCTATCTGCACTTTAGTCCCTTCAAATTCTCCCACAATTGCAGGAAAACCCCTCAGTTCACCAACCTTGACTGTTTGACCAGATTTGACCAAATGGATATGCCTATAGGATGCCGCCATGTGTCCGCCCCTTTTCCATCCAAAATTAGGGTTTTGGAATTAGGGGTAAACGAATTTGGAATGCTCCATTCTGCCTCCTGCGCCGCGAGAATGGGAGACGAGATTGGCTCTCTGAAGACGCGCAACTTTCAGCCATGGAGGGTAGGTTCTCTTGGTTTTTCTAAGTGTAGGTGGTGATGAATGAAGAAGAAGATTGCGTCCTTCTGGTGACGAAGGTGATGGCGGCAATGGATGATCTAGGCGAGACCATGGTGGTGCAATTGGGTTTGTGTAGGTGTGTGTTCGACATCCGTGGAGTTTTGGATATGAAGGAAACGCGATCTGCGATGACGGCACTAGGGATTTCTCTGCGTTTTCTGGATTGCAGGTGATGAAGACGAAGGAGGTTGGCAACGCGTCATGGTGGTTTGAGGTCGTGGTGGATGTGTTATTCTATTTTGCTTGCAGGTGCAAGATGTGAAGAAGAAGCTTCACGGTGGCAGCTTGGTGGTAGCAGCGGCCATGGATGTGTGTTGAACTTGAGTTGCAGATGTGTTCATGGCGGAGAAGATGAAGATTGGTGGCTAGGGTTTTGCGCGCGCAAGGAGGGAGATGGTGCTGCTGGCTGCTGGCGACGAAGATGGTTGCGTGATGATGATGGCAGCAGTGGCTAGGCGACTGACGGCAAAAATATGTGGTGCTGCAAGGTGGCCGACGGCAAGGTAGAGGCGGCTAATGTTTCTGATTTGGGAATTAGGGTTTTTGGGAAGATGATGATGATATGGCAAGGGCGGTGTTGTGGCAGTACCTGATTGGTTCATTTGGTGTGCAGAGAATTAATGACATGGCAGCTTCTCAATGGTTAGATCTGTGTGTGGAGGGTTTGGACACGTGGCAGAATCTGGTGAGGTCTGATTTAGGAGGGGTGGGAATAGGAAACTTAGGGGGGTGCAGTAGAAATGGTCTAATCTCTGTGCTTGATGCTCTTGGGCCTGTTTCAGAATTAGGAGTGTATATTGTAAAGATAAAGGTGCATTCAGCCCCTTTTATTAAATAAACCAAATTTCTTTTCCATAATTCTGATTTTGGGCCTTGAATTGCAATTTGGACCAATAAAGCTTATAATTCTAGCTGCACAAATAAACATTAGAACATCCAAGAATAATTTATGCGCTAAATCTTACTTTTTATGTCTTTTTAATTCCTAAACCCGACAATTCCAATCATCACAAAATCACTTAAAATCAACCATTTAAGCACAAAATTCTCATAAAAAATTTTAATTTTCAAACATAAATGTGGGCATAAATATGCACTCATCATTAGGCCTATGAGTCTCTAGGAAAACGATACTCGGACTTACCGTTTATTATTACTTGATACGATTGGGTACACTTGCCAGACTCTTAACAACACCATCATAAGAAGTATAAAGCTAAGAGAACTCGTAGAGTTTGGGTTGAGAAGGGGACTTTTGTGAAAAACAATGTGCATGATGTTTGTTGTTTTTATTTCATGAAAAAGGGGCATACTTCAAACAAATGTAACATTAAACATTTTGGAATTCCAAATGGAAAATATGCTTGGATTCCTATTATTAAATAATCTGCCTCTAACATCAAAGGACCCAAATTAAATTATGGGTACCAAAACTATATTGTGTTACTTTGCAGATTAAGTTTTCAAAAAGACAACAGAACTCTATGGTATTCTACTTTTGGAATTGATACTCTAAGCCAGGAAGTAACTCCATCAAATGGTATCCAAAGCCTTAGTTTGAGCACCAAGTGATTTAGCTAAGTGTTGTTTAAATTGTGTTGTTGCATCTTATTTTACTTGATCTTCCATTATTTAATTACTGTTATATTAATTTCTGGTTGGGCAAATGATATGTCCATCACTGTTTCATTCATCTCGTGGTGTGTTCCTGTCTGTTTACACATTTTGATCAAGTGAAATTCATCTATTTAAGACATTCATGTGCTGAATTTCATTCCTATCATGTAAAGTCATGTGCATTGTTATTTCAGTGATTTTCTATTAATTTTCAATTGAATCTGTGTTTAACTGGCTTGGTATTCAATTTCATGAGTACTTTGAAGCTACCTTTGGTGTAATCTCTGTCAAGCATAAAAAAGTATGAAAAAGTCACTTAAATAAGCTGGCTGACAGATTTTCATTGGCAATTTTGGATGATTAAGACATGTCATAATTAAATTGTCATTTCTATTTCGAAGTTGGTTTTGTGGAGATTTGTTTTTAAGTTCAAATGCATACCTTATGAGCTATGATAATACACATTGAGAGCTTCGATGCAGTAAATGAACAGATCCAATTTGCATAATTGTGCTGTAAATTATTTGGTTTAGAAATTGTTCAAAGATAAAATCTGAATCAGCTTTTGTGTTAAATTTTGGTGTGAAATTCATAAAGGAAAAGTCTTTTAAAAGAAGTTAGGCAAAATTGCATTTCCTTGGTTGAGTCAATTTTTCCAGTTTTAAATTCTGGTTTACCACTACTTAATTGTTGAAAATCTTGCAATAATTTCATAGTTTCTTATTCAAGTTTTCTAAAATGTTTTTGAGATCAATTAGGTGTCCAAAAGTTATTTGATTCATTATATTTAAAATAGACACATAATTGGATTTGGATAAGTGAATCTTAGAAACACCGTTGTTTAACATCAATCAGTTGTGATCACAAGTTCATGTCACTGATTTAAACGTGTTCATAACAAAAGAATCTTGTGTTTTTCACAACCTTAGGTATTTTCACTCTCCAAACCACCATTTTTAGATCTTTTCCTAATAACAAGTTGTTAGTTTAATTGCTTATTCCTGAGGCTTGTATGGTGCATTTACATTTGAGTAAACCTACAGCAAAAGCTTGGTACATGTGAGATATCTAAAATAAATTATTCAAAAGAAACTTTTAAATCATTCTAAAAAACTGAAAGACCAGCGCAAGCTCAAATCTGAAAACTGATGCACTCTAATCTGACTTTTTCTTAAATATCTCAGTAGCTTCTTGTTTGTCAATTTGCAGTTATCTTATTTTGTCTCAAATTTCTAATTGCTTAGCCTAGCAAATCTAGTGTCAGAAGCTTTTTCGCTCTGGTTTCTGAAACTTGAAAGAAAGATTTGTGTGCTTTAAGTTTCTCAAGAGAAGCCTGAGTGTAGTTGATAAAGTTGGGGGATAAAATTCTTTGGACCAAGATAAAAAACTTTATGGAATTAAATCTGATTACTGCATATTGTTTGAATTTTTGTATATGTTGTTTTGATATGCACAACTGAATTCATGGGATTGGGCAGATTGGGATATGAAAATACATGAATCATAGTTGTTGTTTGGTGTTAAGACTCCGACAAGTGTACCGAATCATATAAAGTAATAATAAGTGGTAAGACCAAGTATCGTTTCCTTAGATACTCATAGGCCTAGACTTTTATGTGATTTCTTGATTATTTAAGACTTGACTAATGAAAATGAGGGTTTTATAATGCAAGACAGAAAGTAAACATGCAAAAGGTTTTTGATCAATTCACCAAAAGATAACGTAGGTGAATGATGTATGAATGAATTATGTTGTTGGGGTTTATGATTTCATCCTATCCACTCTTATATATTTTAGAACTCTACTCCTTCGTTAATGTCAATGCCACTTTCTAATTTACCATAATCTCAATGTCTTGGTGAAAAGAGCCTATTCCTAATTACTAGTTTACAATGTCTTGTCTCCCTAGTAATTGATCATGCATTACAATATTCGCAAAGAAGCTTAAGGCAATCGGTCCTCCTATCCCTATGTCTAGGTAATATTGCTCCCCAGAGGATTCCTTCATATCTAGATCTATCTATAGTGTCAATAAAGATATAATCAAAGATCATGCTATTGAATTGATTAAACAAAGCATGCATAGAGTAAAGAGGAAAAACCCTAACAATTAATGAATAAAAGCATATGAATAAAGCATCAATTCAATATATGAGAGTTTCAAAGGATTACATCAATTCCCCAACAATAATAGAGGTTTCGTTCACCATAATCATGGTAAAACTAGATGAAAATAATGAAAAGAATGAAAAGAAAAACTCTAGAATTTGTAGATTGGAGCTCTCGCATCCAAAATCTGCCTCCTAGGGGTGAAGATAGTGTTTATGTGCATCTTTCTATCAATAGATGACCTCTAAGGGTCGTAAGAATCTATTTATAGTTCATTGAAACAAAGCAGAAACTGGCCCAACCCAAAAGACTAGCACTCAGCGGCGCCGCTCAGCGGTGAGCACGATACCCTTGGTTCCCCTCAGCGTTGGCGCTTAAGCGTTTGGCCATATCTATCTGACGAGACTAGTACTCAGCAGTGGGCGCGGCACTTAATTTCCCCTCAGTGTTGAAGCTTAGGCGTTGGCCAGAGACTTCTTCCATAAGGTTGGCGCTCAACGCTAGGTTAGCGTTAAGCGATGGCTGCGTTTCTTCATTTATTCACTTTTTCACCTTCTCTTGAGTCCAACTCTCCTCTACTTCAACTTCCTTCATTCAATTTCAGATAGAACTTGCCAAACCATGAGAAAACCAAGCATAAAACCAAGAAATTGACCTTTGACTCTCTTACTTCCTAACTTAAGAAAATTGCATGATTTTAAGCTAATTCTAAGTCATAAAGGTTGTGTTTTACATCAAATTCAAGTATTAAAATAATGGTTTTTGAAACATTATCACAACTCCAAACTTAGAACTTTGCTTGTCCTCAAGCAAACAAAATGCAACTCAGTCTTTCACCAATCATCACAATGGTTCAATCACATTCAAAACTCTTTTTCTTTCAAGATAAGTAATCACTCAAATCTGCACATCAATAGAAATCAGTCAAGATGCATATATGCCTTCATTCTCAATGCTTATCATGGTGTTTACACAATCTTATAATATCAAACAGATGTTATTCCCATGAATGATCAATTAGCTAAGCATAGATAAAATCATAGATTCATGGAATCATTCCTCACTAGACAAGGTGTTTCACTCAATCACTCAAGTGTTTCAAGAGGTCACTCCTTCCCTCTACTATCCACACGGCACATAAAACAAAATTGTCTTTCATTTTCCACAATCAGTTATCATCACACACATATGTCATCACAAGGACTTCTTCAAGGCTTATAATGTGGTTGGGCTAAGAAAAATTGGTTTTTCTAGATCACAAAATCCTTGAGTTAAGAGAGTCATTCAAACATTCATAAGCACAAACTCTCTTTTTACCTATCTCACTCATTCCCAACTTTCCCTTTTCTTTGCATTGATTTTTTCTTTTCATTCTATCTTTTCTATCTTTTTATGCTTTGCTCAACACATTAGCTCACTTCTTATCTTTCTTTCAATTTTCCCAACAACCCCAAACTTGAACCTTTAGTCAATACCACACAATAATTCTCAACTTAACTCAAGGTAAAGATTTTTCAAAAGGGTTTAACATACTTTTTAAGGCTTAGGTTCAAAAAGGGTAGAACACGTGGTTCTTTTCATGGGACGAAAACTTTGCATTGGCTAAGAAAGGGCTTGTTCAAAAACGGCCTTGATCATATGACAAATACATGCAATTCAATCAATCATAGAAACCTGGGCAATATCATTCATTCTTTCAAGTAGATAGTAATCATTCAATCAAAAACTCTGGAGCTCAAAAACCTCACTCATAAATTTAATCATAATTCCAAACATTCCAGATAATTACCCTGCTTAGCATCATAACCACAATCATAATCACATCATGCATTTATTCACAAAGCTTGTGAACCACCACCTGTATATCAGCATACAGTGCAATCTCAATATCAATCAATATCAGGCATCATTAAGCAACACTCATCATGCAACAATATCAATCAAACCATCATCAGATATAATGCCAGACCAAGTACATTAACCCTACACTACTCAACTGAAGCAAATATAAGTTCAAATTACAAAGCAAAAAGATAAAGAAAAATCTTGTTCTAATGTAGTTGGCATCCATCAGTAGATGCCATGTCTACTTCTCAACCTATACTATCATCAAAGTCCTCCTCATCTCCATCCTCAGCATCTTCAAAATCGTCATCATTATCATCATCCTCTATCTATGGAGCTTCAACTGTTCTAGATCCACTGCCCAGCATCTACTCTAGCCAAGCCACCATGTTGTTAAATTCATCCATGGTCCACCTATGTGCAGGAGGCGTGTGTACATGCCTATGATCATCTCGGCAGTAGCAACCTATCCTCTATGAATAGACTCTAGTTTGGACTCCAAAAGAGACATGTACATGTCCCTCATCTGAAAGGGCTTTGCATCATGAGCTGGTCCCTGGGCCTGTGGTGGTGGAACTCTCCTCCGAGGACGTCTCTGAGGTCCTGGCTGGGCCGCTTCCTCCCTTCCACAGTATTTCCTATAATAGGCTTCATCAATGGCCTTTCTTGGCCTCTCCAGTGGTGGAATAGAAGTATCCACTCCAACTTGCTGACACAGTTGTGTGATAAAAGAAGGATGTCCCGAAGGTGCCCTTTTATTTGTAGTGATGAGACAACTCTTAATCACAATTGCAATTATCTGGCCAATGTTCACGTTTAGTCCTCTAAGCACACAATACAGGAACATGGCCCTGGAAAAAGTTATATCTGAGACATGTGAGCATGGTTGAACATTGGCATGTGAGAATGTCATCCAATATTGTGCAAGAGGTGTCAGATTAGCCTTCTTAACGTGCACAACTACTCCACTATTGTTCCTGTAAAACCTCCCTCCAAGCACACAAATTACTCTCTCTATGTCATCCACATCAACACCCTCCTCCATGTTCAATGCAAACTGGCACTACTCTCCAACCCACTCGGTCTCTAAGAACATGTTTATGGATTCAGGGTCATACCTAATGAGTCGTCCCTTGGCATAGCTGGTATACTCTTTTGATGGAGGGTTGCCAAGAGGCTTTGCATTTGTATAAAATTCCTTCACCACTGCAATGTTAGCTGATGAAGGGTAGGTAGCCAACTTCTCTCAATGTCTGCCTTCCATCTCCTCTCCAAACTGTGGCAACAAGTCTTGTAACCACACCACCTTTCTTTCCATCAAAAGCCTCCTATTTTGAACAAGGCAATAGTGTTGCCCATGTCTTCTAGAGAGGAATTTATTAGAATAAAACATCTCTGGTTCCTTCCTATTGTTTCCCATGGTCTTAATTCTTTTTCCAGATGACGAAGTCATTCTTGCATCAAACACAATTACTAAGACCAATGAAAAAACCATAAGGGTTAGCAAAACACCAATGGTGTCAATCAACACTTAGGGCAAAACAGGTCCCTCAACGTCACCTACAATCATAAAATGCACAAAACCACAAACTGTAGAGGTAGCGCTCAACTTTGCATACAACTCAGCAGTATCAGGTACAGTTCTGCAAAATCTTCCCTAAGTGACTCTATTCTCCACCCACATGCAAATTTATCAGTTCCAAACCTCAATCATACAATTTAATCGGTCCAAACATTTTCTATTTCAACTAATTATCATAAACATAAAAAACCCTAAAATTTACATGCTTGAACAACATTCTTATACAAAATCATGAATTGAAAACCCTAGAATGTGGAATGTATGACTTACTTGGGTGGAGAGACTTCAAATGATTGCAAAATGCTATATGAATGCTTGATGAATGAACCCCAAGTGCAGTGCTCTCACAAAAAACCCCAAACTTTGATGATGGAATGGTGTAAAAATGGTGGAGAAGGGATTTTTAGAGAATGAGTGAAGGTTAAAGTGTAGAGAACTCTTCAGAATGCTCTTGAGAATGGCACAAGTGAGTGAAAATCTTAATGGGATGCTTGGGCGAGACTTAGGGGGTGTTTAAAATGTGCAAATGGGCCACTAACGTTGAGCCCTATTTAAAAAGCCCAAAAGCCCTCTTTGATGCCACCTCTCAACACTAGCTGTCGCTGAGCGGTGAGTGCGGTTTTAATTCTTCTCCTTCATGCCTCGCCTAAAGCTTCATAAACCCTATATCACTCAATTCCAACTCTCAATTTTCATTTTTTATGCAATTACCCTCACATATGCAACAATTAAGCTCTAAAATGCAACTAGAACAAAATTTAAAACAAAAAACCAATCAATCAATTGGGTTGCCTCCCAGGTAGCTCTTCTTTAACGTCACGAGCCTGACCCAAACCTTCTTAACACTCATCAGTAAGTGCAAAACTTACCAACACCCATCAGTAGGTGTACCTTCTTGTATCCTTCAGTAGATACTTAACCTTTCTAGCATCCCTCAGTAAATGCTACCCAATAACAATTCAACAATATTAAAAATTACAACCAAATTAATAAAAAACAATGTTTTTAGGCCACTGGGGTGCCTCCCAGCAAGCGCTTCTTTAACGTCATTAGCGTGACTCAATTAAGCTCAAACACCTATCAGTAAGTGTTGATATTCTCCTTGCTTGATATTTTTTTTTTCTTTTTCTTCTTTCTGCTGAATTTCTTCAGAAAATTGATAAAACTAAGCACCTGTTTCCATGTCTCAACCATAGGAACTTTAATCTCCAATTTCTTAAAGATTTCCATAAAGGATTTAAATTCCTTTTCCTTCCTATGATACTTCTTTGGATGAGGACAGGGATTTTCACACACTTTCTATTTTTTTTCTTTTCTCTCAACCACTTCTTTTTCTTGCTCTTCATCTTTATCTTCCTCACTCAACCTTTCTGTTTCTTTTTCCTCTATCTTCTCCTCATCTCTCTTTATCTTTTCCTCATCAAAAATCTTGTCACTTTCAATGATGGTGGCTTGACATTCCTCCCTAGGATTAACTTTAGTATCAACCCTAGAATCATCCAGTTTCTCAATTATACGACCAATTTGCATCTCCATGCTTTTGCATGTTGCTTCAATACTTTTCTGAGTGGAGACATAATTTTGCATAACTCGTTGAAAGGTGTCTTCTAAGCTTTATGATAGAGAGGATTGTTGTTGCCATTGTAATCCCTCAAATTGTCCGGTAGCTTGCCCAAATTGACTTTGATCCATGCTTAAGTGAGGTTCCCACCCGTAGTGGAGATTATCTTGGTAGACTTGAGTGCCCATATAGTTAAATTCTTGTCCAAATTGCATCCTGCAAACATTAGGCACAAAACCCTAGAAAACATTTATTTAAACAAACAAAAACAATAAAAAAAATCAAGTCAAAGTTAATCAATAATCACACTACTAGAATAGATAAACCACGAGTACCAGGCAACAACGCCAAAAACTTGGGGTTTATGATTTCATCCTATCCACTCTCAGATATTTTAGAATTCTACTCCTTCATTAATGTCAATGCCACTTTCTAATTTACCTTAATCCCAATGTCTTGGTGAAAAGAGCCTATTCCTAATTACTAGTTTACAATGTCTTGTCTCCCTATCAATTGATCATGCATTACAACATTTGCACAGAAGCTTAAGGCAATTGATCCTCCTATCCCTATGTCTAGGTAATATTTCTCCCGAGAGAATTCCCTGATGTCTAGATCTATCTATATGTGTCCATAAAGATATAATCAAAGATCATGTTATTGAATGAATTAAACAAAGCATGCATATAGTAAAGAGAAAAACCCTAACAATTAATGAATAAAAGCATATGAATAAAGCATCAATTCAATATATGAGATTTTCAAAGGATTACATCAATTCCCCAACAACAATGGAGGTTTATTTCACCATAATCATGGTGAAACTAGATGAAAATAATGAAAAGAATGACAAGATAAACCCTAGAATTTGTAGATTGGAGCTCCCGCATCCAAAATCCGCCTCTCATGGGTGAAGAGAGTATTTTTGCGCCTCTTTCTGTCAAAAGATGACCTCTAAGGGTCGTACAAATCTATTTATAGTTCATTAAAACAAAGCGAAACTGGCCCAGCCCAAAAGACTAGCGCTCAGCGGCGCCACTCAACGGTGAGCGCGACACCCTTGGTTCCCCTCAACATTGACGCTTAAGCATTTGGTCGTATCTATCTGACGAGACTGGCGCTCAGCGGTACTGCTCAGCGGTGGGCGCAACACTTAATTTCCTCTTAGCGTTGACGCTTAGGCATTGGCCAGGGACTTCTTCCATAAGGCTGGCGCTCAGTGCTAGGTTAGTGTTGAGCAGTGGCTGTGTTTCTTCATTTGTTCACTTTTCCACCTTCTCTTGTGTCCAACTCTCCTCTACTTCAACTTCCTTCATTCAATTTCAGATAAAACCTGCCAAATCATGAGAAAACCAAGCATAAAACCAAGAAAACGACCTTTGACTGTATTATTTAAGCAAAATGCATGATTTCAAGCTAATTCTAAGTCATAAAGGGTGTGTTTTACATCAAATTCAAGTATCAAAATAACTGTTTTTGAATCGTTATCATTTGGAAAGTTATACATTGTGTTGTCAAAGTTAGTTTTGAGTAAATTGTGTTAACCATAAAGTCTTCGTGATAAACTTGGAGCAGTTGTGATGTGATCATATTCATTTAAGCTATTTTTGCTTTCATTTTAGTTTATAAATTTGTTACTGAATCATTGATATCTTAATCGCTTGAAAACTGACTGCAAATTTCATGAATTAATTAAGTCTGATAAAAGTTGAATCTGATTTGCTAAGACTTATTGAAACTGGTTTGGAATTGCAAAGGCTAATCTGAATTGGATTGTAAGCATTTCTAAACAAATCTTAAAATATTTTTCAGGATCTATTTTTTAGGTTAAGGAAAATATCACATTTAGGGGGAGAAATTTTTGTTTGACATCTTATGTCTTGATATTGTGATACTTGGTACCCATTTGAGGGGGAGATATATAAAGTTGTTAGACACCTTGTTATTTATCTATACTCTGGTATTTCATCATGTATTTTCCTCTCATTTTATAAAATTTCAAATTTTATAATATTTGAATTTCATATTTCTTTTGTTGAGGGTAAGAGCCATTTAAGGGGGTGTCTTTATTTTATGACCTTAGAAGAGAATTCTGAGAAATAGATATGTCTTGGATGTAAAATTCATAACAGTTTTAAATTTTTCGTAAGTCTAGCGTATTTAATCGATTACTAAAAGGCTATAATCGATTATCTTAGCTCGTTCTTTTAAACTAAGTCAGTTGTCTGTTTTAAAAGGGGGAGAAGTAGAGCAGTTACTACTAACTCATTTTTTGTCTGTTAGTTTGGATTTTATGCAGATAGCCCAAAGGTGCTTTTAAACAAATGATTTTTTATCAGCATCAAAAAGGGGGAGATTGTTACCAATGAGGAGCATTGGTAAATTTGAAGATAAATAATTTTGGTGATGCTATAAGAAGATAACCTTGAAGAAACTGTTATAATTGTTTTAAAAGCACTTTACTAGTTTGAAAATGTATTAGGAATAATTTTAAGCATGTGAAACTTAGAAGTTTCATATCTCTAGAAAAGTTACGCATTTAATTGATTATGTGAAGTTATAATAAATTATTCTGAGCTTTCTTGAAAAACCATTTCACTCTGGAATAATCGATTATTACTCCAAATAATCGATTATCACAAGTCTTGATGAGAACTGCCCAAGTCCCTGGAATAATCGATTATTCCTCAGAATAATCGATTATCACTTTTTGAAAACCCCTGTAACGGACTTGAATAATCAATTATAACTTATAATAATTGATTATCACTGGCAGTTGTAATGTGTATTTTCAAATTCAGACCTGTAGGCTATATATAGGTGTTCTAAACCCTTAGAGGGCAACATTGAGCTTTTTGATAATACAGTTTGTCTGAGGAAGTTCTAAAAAGCTAATTCAAGTGCTTTGCCTCGTCTCATGAATAGGAGAAGCTCGCGCTTTGTGGGTCAAAGGTCGAAGCGGTTCTCTTCGAGTTGGCAAGGCTGTCATCTTCCGGATCGTTTGTCGAAGGAAGATCTTTTTTGCACTATTTCGGTTAGTTGGTCGAAGGAAAGTGTAGAATCCTCGCTTCCGGTTCGTTGGTCGAAGGAAACACCCTTCTGGTTCGTTCGTCGAAGGAAGGTTTTATCATTACATTTTCATTCACTCCATTGTAATCTATTAAACTATTTTTTTAGTGAAAACGTTAATCACTTTTTAGAGTGAATAACAACTAGATGTAGCTTCTTCTGAATCGAACCAGTATAAAAATCCAGTGTGTTCAATTTTCTACTCCTTACATTTTTTACATTTTACGCATATCAATTGTTTGATAAATTTTCTCTAAGAAAATTAATTTTCCGAAAATAGACCATCTTAACTTGATTTGTGACCGAACACATTTTCCGCTAAATTACTCTTATTCCGCTTCTGGACTCTATAACGATACTAGTTGTTTTAACAGACATTTTTAAAATTGGAAGGAGAATTCTTCATTTTTAAAAACAAAATAAGAGGAAAATTATTCAATATTTTTTAAACTAATAGGAATTCCTTTATTATTTTTAACATATATGGAGTGATAAAATAACACATTATTTTTAGCACTTTTTCAATTCAGATAATGTGAAAAGTGGTTTGCTTAAATAAAGATTCAGATGATAATAACAACTAGATAATGTATGTAATTTTGCAAGTAATAATAGATTTTAGCTTAAATACTCAATTTGGTTTTGAATTCGTCCACTTTATTTAATATGAGATTACTTTTTTCGGATGTTTAGTGTAGTTGTTAAATTATGTTCAATTTAGTTCTTTTATATGTGTCATATGTTAGCCTATGATTCTTTAATTTTTTTTTTAATTTTTTATTAATTTTTTAAAAAATTTCTTTATTTATAAAAAATGTTTTTCAAGTGTTAACTCAATATTATGTCACGTGACAATGTCAATGCTATGTGTGAAGTCAATTTCAATGTCAGTCTCTCATCTCAATATATTGTATTCAATTTAATAAAAAAAATGTCTAAATTTTGTTTAATTTAGGTCTAAATTTCGTTAATTTTTTTAATTTAGTCTCAATTTTAAATTTTAGAAGGAAAATTTTTCATTATTTTAGAATTACATGAAAAAAATTCTTCAATAATTTTAAAATTAAAAGAAAAATTCTTTATTCCTTTAAAAATTTTAAAGAAAAAATCTCATTATTTTAAAAAATAGAAGGAAAATTCTTTATTATTTTAAAAATTAGATTCAAAGTTCTTCATTATTTTTAAAATTAGAATTATTATTTTTAACATATATGGAGTGATGAAATAACACATTATGTTTAGTTCTTTTTTAATTAAGATAATGTGAAAAGTTGTTTGCCTAACTAAAGATTCAGTTGATAATAATAACTAGATAATGTATCTAATTGTGCAAGTAATAATAGATTTTAGCATAAATCCTCAATTTGGTTTTGTATTCGTCCACTTTATTTAATGAGATTAATTTTTTCGACTGTTTAGTGTAGTTGTTAAATTATGTTCAATTTCTTATTTTACATGTGTTATATGTTAGCTTGTGATTCTTTTATTTTCTTTTAATTTTTTTAATTTTTTATTAATTTTTAAAAAATTTCTTAATTAAGTGTTAACTGAATATTGTGTCACGTAATAATCTCAATGCTATGTGCAAAGTCAATGTCAATGTCATTTTTCAACATCAGTCTCTCGTCTCAATATGTTGTATTCAATTTAATCAAAAATTTACTTAATTTTGTTTAGTTTAGGTCCAAATTTCGTTATTTTTTTTTTAATTCAGTCTAGGAAAAATTTTCATTATTTTCGAATTAAATGAAAAAAATTCTTCTTTAATTTTAAAAAATTAAAAGAAAAATTATTTACTCCATTAAAAATTTGAAAGAAAAAATCTCATTATTTTAAAAAATAGAAGGAAAATTCTTGATTATTTTAAAAATTAGATTGAAAGTTCTTCATTATTTTTAAAATTTTAAGAAAAATTCCTTATTATTTTTAAAATTAGAAGGAAAATTTTTATTATTTTTAAAATTAGAAGGAAAGTTCTTTATTATTTTTAAAATTGGATGGAGAGTTCTTATTTTTTTTTAAATTAGAAGGAAAATTTTCAATATTTTTTAAATTAATAGGAATTCCTTTATTATTTTTAACATATATGGAGTGATGAAATAACACATTATTTTTATCTCTTTTTTAATTCAGATAACGTGAAAAGTGGTTTGCTTAAATAAAGATTCAAATGATAATAATAACTAATTAATGTATGTAATTGTGCAAGTAATAATAGATTTTAGCTACTCAATTTGGTTTTTTATTCGTCCACTTTATTTAAAATGAGATTAGTTTTTTTTTCATGTTTAGTGTAGTTGTTAAATTATGTTCAATTTAGTTCTTTTATATGTGTCAATGTTATTTGCGAAGTCAATGTCAATGGTATTAATCTGTGTCAGTCTCTCATATCAATATATTGTATTCAATTTAATCCAAGTTTTTCTTAATTTTGTTTAATTTAGGTCCAAATTTCGTTAAATTTTCTTAATTCAGTCTCAATTCTAAATTTTAGAAGGAAAAGTTTTCATTATTTTAGAATTACATGAAAAAAATTCTTCATTAATTTTAAAATTAAAATAAAAATTCATTATTCCTTTAAAAATTTGAAAGAAAAAATCTCATTATTTTAAAAATTAGAATTAAAATTCTTGATTATTTTAAAAATTAGATTCAAAGTTCTTCTTTATTTTTAGGTTTATTCATTTAGGACTACCGTATTTATGCAGAATCGTCTCAAGTAGGTCGTCGTATTTTTTTTTCTCTCAATCAGGTCTATGTTTCGGTAAAATTGAGTCAATTGAAACCTTACTGTTAATTTTAGTGGACGACGCTAAATTTACTGAATTGTGGCATGCTGACCATGCAATTAATTATGATGTGGCATAGTGAAATCAGATTAAGTGGAAAACGAAGAAAGTAGCTAGGAGAAAGGCCAGGAGGGGCTAGTCGTCACGCTTACAGTGGAACGGGATCACGACGGTGTGGTCGGCGAGGCAGATGTCACAGAGGCGGGGAAGTGGTGGAGGAGGGAGAGAGGGTGAAGGGTGCAACCCTTGTACTGCTTCGGATAGTCGATGAGGGTGCAACCCTTGTACAACTTCGGGTAGGGGGCATCAAGTGTGGGAGTGAAACTTCTTTCCAGTAGCGCATCCATGGTTGGTGGTGGTGGTGGAAAGTGTTTCAACTTTTTTCTTTACTTTTTTCATGTGTTTCAACTTTTTTCTATTTATGTCTCCTATTTTCTTTACTCTTTTTTGTGTTTCAACTTTCAACCTCTGTGTCTTAAACACTTATGTCTTCTGGGATGTCCATGAACCATTTCTTGGCAATGTACTAGTTTGGATCTTCCTCTCTCCTTTAATCAATCTTACTTTAAAAAAAGTAACATTTTTCAGGTTCTTTGTGATTATTTTTTATATTGGGTTGTAGTATAATTTTGAAGGAATGTATGATCTAGCACGATTTATTAAGACAGTGCAAAAGGTGGGGCTTTATGCCAACCTTCGAATTGGACCTTAGTGCACTGAGTGGAAATATAAAAAAAGGGAAGATGAATAATGCGAAACAAAACCTAAAAAAAAAAATATCCCAAAACGCAATACCCTAACATTGTGAATCTGAACCCTAACTCCAATATCGCAACAGAGAAACTTCAAAACTCATTTCAATCTACAGAAAAGAAGCACAACAACCATCCAATTCTCAAAAATCAGATAATGAACAGTAATCCCTAAAACCCAATCAAAACCAAAAAAGAAAGAGGGGAAGGAAGCTTCCTCCTCACTCCACGAATCAGAACGGAGGGAAGAAGAAGAAACGCGCCCTCGCCACGTCTCGTCGCGCCTCCGTCGCACTTTCACTAAGCTCTCGTCGCCTCCGCCGTCAACCACCGGCTATGCCCTTGCCAAGCAGGAGGCTCAATAGGAATTGCAGGTGAAGAAAAGTCGTGCCCTTTTTTTACTCCGTCCAATTATTCTCCCAAATTTCCCCAAATTCTGCACCCAGACAACAATGAAATTAAAAAAAAAAACTAAATACTAATTTGTTATTCATAAATAAAAATGTTGCGTTTTGATTTAAAGTTATCAATTTTAAATATATAAATAAAACAAAGCCAGGTCAACAATAGTAGTGTGGCATGTAAGTTCCACTTGGTCATGTCAGCAACCCACACAACAATTTTTTTAACACCGTCTAGCCAACTTAACGGGAAGGTCTCAATTCATTCAAATTTTCACAATAAAAGACCAATTTGAGAGTATTTAGAATACGAGGACCTATCTGAGACGATCCTGCACAATTAGGGATATCGAAAATTATTAAACCTTATTTTTCAAATTAGAAGAAAAATTCCTTATTTTTTTTTAAAATTAGAAGGAAAATTTTCATTATTTTTAAAATTAGAAAGGAAGTCCTTTATTATTTTTAAAATTTGAAGGAGAATTCTTATTTTTTTTAAAATTAGAAGGAAAGTTATTCAATATTTTTTAAGCTAATAAGAATTCCTTTATTATTTTTAACATATATGGAGTGATGAAATAACACATTATTTTTAGCTTTTTTTTTAATTAGATAATGTGAAAAGTGTTGAGATTGTTGACAACACAATTTCTATATCAATCTAGTTTTTTATGATGACAACACATTGCTTAATAACAAGTACATGTTGTTGATGCATTACATGTTCTTATGTTGATTAAACTCTAATATTTGTTGAACATGTATATGTGTATGTACTATGTTACATGTTCTTGTGTTGATTGATTGATGTATTTCTGGAACATGTGTATATGCTTTAACGTGCTATGTGTTATGCATCATTTCATATGTTTTACTGCACATATTTTAAAGCAAGAAATCACAAGCACTTTTACGAACTTATTCTTGTGCTACAAAGTTCTAGTACAGTCGACTACATCACTAATGGATTCGACTATGCTAAAACCTTTGTACAGATTTTGAGAACCAATGCTATGTTCTATTTTGAGAAGAAAAGAATTTCAAAGTGTTAGACATTGTGATAGTCGACATTGTGTTTTACATATTCGACTGTATCTGTTGTTAGATTTGGAATTCTGTTATGCTCTTGCACTCTAATGGCTATATTTTTATAAGTTAGTTGAGCATTGATGACTTGGTCAACTGTATTGAATGTATTCTGTTATTTATTGACCATAAGCTACTAAGTTGACTAAACTGTTATAACTGTATAATACATTCGACTGAATTAGTAGCACATTCAACTGAGAATCTGACTATTTAACTGAAATCTATAAATAGACTGAACGCTAGTTTGTTCGAAAACTTTTGATGATCTGACAATTTCATTTATGTTTCAGATTTCTCGTTACTCCAAGAATTCTCCAAGAAGACGGTGGTGATCTTTCTTGAAAGAGATTCAAAGAGGAGATTCAATTGCGCATTCATTGGCTGATCAACATCTGCATAAGAAGGTGCTTCTGTTATTGATCATGTAGGCTTGGCATCCTGTGAAGACTATTGGAATTTTCTGAGAGGCTTGGCATCCTGTGAAGATTGCTGGAATTGGACCTGTTGTGATAAGGGAGATAGTTCACTTTGAGGATTGTTCAAAGTGGTGTAGCAGATTGCAGAAGAGGGGATTCTTGCAGCAAGTCTAATTGTGTTGTGCAACTATATTTTGGTTTTGGGTTAGATAGGAGATTTATATTTTTGACGTGGAGGTCTTCTATAAATTCCTTGTTGTAAAAACTGCAACCATTATAGTGCATTTGCTTCCGGAGTTGGAAGGACACTGGATGTAGGCATTGTTGGCCGAACCGGTATAAAAATTTGTGTTAGCATTTCTCTATCCCTTATCTTTTAAATTCCAGTCGACTTTATTCTTTACGCAGTCAACTACGTAATTTCCGCTGCATACATATTCTGATTGCTTGCAATTTAAGAAATTTCAAAAAGTTTTATATTTTGATTGCAAGATTGCGAAAAGAAAGTGTTTTTCAAACAACACCAATTCACCCCCCCTGTTTTGAAATAAAGAAGTGGTTTGCTTAAATAAAGATTCAGATGATAATAATAACTAGATAATGTATGTAATTGTGCAAGTAATAATATATTTTAGCTTAAATCCTCAATTTGGTTTTGTACTCGTCCACTTTATTTAATATGGCATTAGTTTTTTCGGATGTTTAGTTTAGTTGTTAAATTATGTTCAATTTAGTTCTGTTACATATTAGCTTCTGATTCTTTTTTTTTTAAATTTTTTAATTTTTTATTAATTTTTTAAAAAAACTCTTAATTTATAAAAAATGTTTTTCAAGTGTTAACTCAATATTGTTTCACGTGACAATGTCAATGATATGTGCAAAGTCAACATTAATGTCATTTGTCAGTGTCAGTATCTCGTCTCAATATAATATTCAATTTAATAAAAAATTTTCTTAATTTTGTTTTATTTAGGTCCAAATTTCGTTAATTTGTTTTAATTAAATCTCAATTTTAAATTTTAAAAGGAAATATTTTCACTATTTTAGAATTACATGAAAAATGTACTTCTTTAATTTTAAAATTAAAAGAAAAATTCTTTATTCCTTTAAAAATTTGACAGAAAAAATCTCATTATTTTAAAAATTAGAAGAAAAATTCTTGATTATTTTAAAAATTAGATTGAAAGTTCTTCATTATTTTTAAAGTTAGAAGAAAAATTCGTTACTATATTTAAAATTAGAAGGAAAATTTTCATTATTTTTAAAATTAAAAGGAAAGTTCTTTATTATTTTTAAAATTGGAAGGAGAATTCTTCCTTTTTTTTTAAATTAGAAGGAAAAATTTCAATGTTTTTTAAATTAATAGGAATTCCTTTATCATGTTTAACATATATGCAGTGATGAAATAACACATTATATTTATCTCTTTTTTAATTTGGATAATGTGAAAAGTGGCTTGGTTAAATAAAGATTCAGATGATAATAATAACTAGTTAAAGTATGTAATTGTGCAAGTAATAATAGATTTTAGCTTAAATACTTAATTTGGTTTTATATTTGTCCACTTTATTTAAAATGGGATTAGTTTTTCATATGTTTAGTGTAGTTGTTAAATTATGTTCAATTTAGTTCTTTTAAATGTGTCAATGCTATATGTCAAGTCAATGTCAATGTCATTTATTCGTGTCAGTATCTCGTCTCAATATATTGTATTCAATTTAATCCAAATTTTTCCTAATTTTTGTTAATTTAAGTCCAAATTTCATTAATTTTATTTTAATTTAGTCTCACTTTTAAATTTTAGAAGGAAAAGTTTTCATTATTTTATAATTACATGAAAAAAATTCTTCATTAGCTTTAAAATTAAAAGCAAAATTCATTATTCCTTTAACAATTTGAAAGAAAAAATCTCATTATTTTGAAAATTAGAAATAAAATTCTTGATTATTTTAAAAATTAGATTCAAAGTTCTTCGTTATTTTTAAAATTAGAAGAAAAACTCCTTATTATTTTCAAAATTAGAAGGAAAATTTCATTATTTTTAAAAATAGAAGGAAAGTTCTTTATTATTTTTAAAATTGGAAGAAAAATTCTTCATTTTTTTAAAATTAGAAGGAAAATTATTCAATATTTTTTAAACTAAGGAATTCCTTTTTGAACATATATGGAGTGATGAAATAACACATTATTTTTAGATCTTTTTCAATTCAGATAATGTGAAAAGTGGTTTGCTTTAATAAATATTCAGATGATAATAATAACAAAATAATGTATGTAATTGTGCAAGTAATAATTGATTTTAGCTTAAATACTCAATTTGGTTTTGTATTCGTCCACTTTATTTAATATGGGATTAGTTTTCTCATATGTTTAGTGTAGTTGTTAAATTTTGTTCAAACTAGTTCTTTTATATGTGTCTTATGTTAGCTTGTGATTCTTTTATTTTTTTTAAAATTTTGACACGTGACAATGTCAAGGCTATGTGCAAAGTTAATGTTAATTTCATTTATCAGTGTCAGTCTCTCATCTCCATATATTATGTTCAATTTAATCCAAATTTTTCTTAATTTTATTTAATTTAGGTCCAAATTTTGTTAATTTTTTAATTCAGTCTCAATTTTAAATTTTAGAAGGAAAAGTTTTCATTATTTTAGAATTACATGAAAAAAATTCTTGAGTAATTTTAAAATTAAAAGAAAAATTCTTTATTCCTTTAAAAATATGAATGAAAAAATCTCATTATTTTAAAAATTAGAATGAAAATACTTCATTATTTTGAAAATTAGATTCAAAGTTCTTCATTATTTTTAAAATTAGAAGAAAAATTTTCATTATTATTAAAATTAGAAGAAAAGTTCTTTATTATTTTTAAAATTGGAAGGAGAATTCTTCATTTTTTTCAAAATTAGAAATAAAATTATTCAATGTTTTTTAAACTAATAGGAATTCCTTTATTATGTTTAACATGGAGTGATGAAATAACACATTATATTTATCTCTTTTTCAATTCAGATAATGTGAAATGTGGTTTGCTTAAATAAAGATTAAGATGATAATAATAACAAGTTAATGTGCAAGTAATAATAGATTTTAACTTAAATACTTAATTTGGTTTTGTATTCGTCTACTTTATTTATGATGGGATTAGTTTTTTTTAGATGTTTAGTGTAGTCGTTAAATTTTGTTCAACTTAGTTCTTTCATATGTGTCATATGTTAGCTTGTGATTCTTTTATTCTTTTTTTAATTTTTTATTAATTTTTTAAAAAATTTCTTAATTTATAAAAGGTTAAAACCCTCGTTTGGTCCTCATATTTGTATGGTAATCTCAATTTGGTCATCATATTATTTTTTGTCTCAATTTGGTCCTATAATTTGTAAAAATGAAGCAATTATGCCCTCACCGTTAACTAATGAGTAACGCCATCTATTACTGATGACGTGGTGGACAGAGAATTGGCTGACTTATGAATGATTTGAATACGTGTATTTTAGTGTAAAAAAAAAAAACTTGTGACGTGGAATATGGTTTTATAATTTGGGTTTATTTATTAATAAAAAAACAATAAGTGGGGGAATTAGGGATTTAAGATAATTGGGAATTTCGTGCCTTCATCTTCCTCTGCGAAACCAAATCTAAGGGAGAAGAAAAATATCAAGCAAGAGAACCAAATCTCAAGGACTTACGAAGCAACAATTGAGTGAGTGGAAGTGGAGAATTAATTTCCGTTTGGCAAAAGTTGGGCCCAAGAAAATATTGGATCTGAAGAATGTTCCATGGCTGACTAGAGAGAATGTTGCCAGCCACTTGCAAGTGATGCTGTAATTTCACTGTTGTTTTCGTTAGATCTCTGAATATTTCTTCAATATTGTTGTTTGCTTGATCTCTTATTGTTCTGTCTTTGGAGTGGTAAAAGATTATGCTTAGTCAGAGATTCTTGTCTACTATAGCAAAGCACCTCGAGAACTAGATCTTTATGGAAAGTACAATTTTTTTTGTTCGATCTATTCTGGCTAACAACATGCTCTCCATTGATTCCCTCTTGGACAATTTTCCTGGTTCAGTAAATGGGTTCATATCTGAAAACGGTTTTGCAGTCTATATAAAATGAATCCTTATTTTACAATAAGAGAATTGCAAGTCTCACGATGTCGAGCAATTGTGTCAGCCCCAATTTCAATTTTACTACCTTTGCAGATCCAATTTCGGATAATAGGTAGAACCATATCAGTCAGGAAAGCTATTGCCATTCATTTCGCAAGATTTCAGTCAGGAAAGCTATTGCCTTTGCAGATCCAATTTCGGATAATAGGTTTGAAGAATGATAAGGTTCACCAGTTTTCATAAATTATAGAAAACACGAATTTTCGAAACTCCTTTCCAAACCCTATCCCCTAACCCCCAAATCACAAGAATCAGGAAAAATCGAACCCTATCTGGCGAAGCCCATCCCTGCGCCGCGAAGACTTCACCGCTGTGGTACCCACCGTGCGGCGGTGAAGATGGAAGTCGCGCTTGGCCGCCGAACTTGCGTTTCCTCTCTACCAAAACCGAACCCAAACCTCATCCTTTGCCATGCTCCTTGTGCAAGAACTCCACATCTTGTTTGAAGTCCAGAAAACGTGAAGAGCGAAGGCTTCAAGACGCGAAGATAATCCTTTGAGACGCCAACTGAAATCCAAGAAACGTAGATAAACGGCTATTGATTTTAATGATCGAACTGGCCTCACGGTATGGCTCGACTTCTTCGACCTGGTTCGTCGCCGGCGAAGGACGGAGCTTCTGGTTTCACTACCAGTGACAGTTTCGTTCGAAGAAGAAGAAAGTTGGTTTGTGTGAGGTGGAGGAAGATGCAGGAGATCAAGATTCTAAACATTTTTAATTAAATTTTATGCCATCTCATTATTAAAAAAATCAACGTAATATACCACATCATCACATACAAACGACGTTAAGAGAAACTTAACGGGGAGAGCTTAATTGTTTCATTTTTACAAATAATAGGACCCGATTGAGACAAAAATAAAAACGATGATCAAATTGAGATTCTCATACAAATATGAGGACCAAAATAGGGTTTTAACCTTTATAAAAAAATGTTTTTCAAATATTAATGCAATGTTGTGTCCTGTGACAATATCAATGTTATGTGCGAAGTCAATGTCAATGACATTTATCACTGTGAGTCTCTCGTCTCAATATATTGTAGGGTTAAATATGTTTTTAGTCCCTATACTTTGGGGTGATTTTGGTTTTAGTCCTTCTTTCAAACTAAGGTACAATTTAGTCCTTCAAGTTTATAAAACTCTGGTTTTAGTCTTTTTCACCAAATTTTTTTAACTTTATTTGTTGTTTCAAGCACGTTTCATTATAACATTTGGATTGTTTATACTTTTTGACACATTTTTGCTTCAATGTTAACTGAGAAACACGTTTGAAACAGTAAATAAAGTTAAAAATATTTGGTAAAAAGGACTAAAACCAGAGTTTTCTAAAGTTGAATGACTAAATTGTACCTTAATTTGAAAGAGGGACTAAAACCAAAATCGCTTCAAAGTATAGAGACTAAAAACATATTTAACCCTATATTGTATTAAATTTAAATCAATTTTTTCTTAATTTTTTTTAATTTAGGTCCAAATTTTGTTAACTCTCTTATTTCGGTCTCAATTTTAAATTTTAGAAGGAAAATTTTCCTTATTTTAGAATTACATGAAAAAAAGTCTTCATTAATTTGAAAATTAAAAGAAAAATTATTTACTCGTTTAAATATTTGAAAGAAAAAATATCATTATTTTTAAAATTAGAATAAAAATTCTTGATTATTTTAAAAAATAGATTCAAATTTCTTCATTATTTTTAAAATTAGAAGAAAAATTCCTTATTATTTTTAAAATTAAAAGGAAAATTTTCATTATTTTTAAAATTAGAAGGAAAGTTCTTTATTATTTTTAAAATTGGAAGGAGAATTCTTCACTTTTTTTTTTTAAATTAAAAGGAATATTTTCAATATTTTTTAAATTAATAGAAATTTCTTTATTATTTTTAACATATATGAGTGATGAAATAACACATTATTTTTATCTTTTTTTTAATTCAGATAATGTGAAAAGTTGTTCGCTTAGATAAAGATTCAGATGATAATAATAACTAGATAATGTATGTAATTGTGCAAGTATATAATAATAGATTTTTGTTTAAATCCACAATTTGGTTTTGTATTCGTCCACTTTATTTTATACGGGAATAGTTTTTTCGGATGTTTAGTGTAGTTGTTAAATTATGTTCAATTTAGTTCTTTTACATATGTCATATGTTAGCTTGTGATTCATTTATTTTTCTCAATTTTTTTAATTTTTTATTAATTTTTTTAAAAATTTCTTAATTTATAAAAAATGTTTTTCAAGTGTTAACTCAATATTGTGTCACGTAACAATGTCAATGTCAGTCTCGCGTCTCAATATATTATATTCAATTTAATCAAGAATTTTCTTAATTTTGTTTAATTTAGGTCCAAATTTCGTTAATTTTTTTTAATTCAGTCTCAATTTTAAATTTTAGAAGGAAAAGTATTTATTATTTTAGAATTACATGAAAAAAATTCTTCATTAATTTTAAAATTTAAAGAAAATTCTTTATTCCTTTGAAAATTTGAAAGAAAAAATCTTATTATTTTAAAACTTAGAAGGAAAATTCTTGATTATTTTAAAAATTAGATTGAAAGTTCTTCATTATTTTTAAAATTAGAAGAAAAACTCCTTATTATTTTCAAAATTAGAAGGAAAATTTTTATTATTTTTAAAATTAGAAGGAAAGTTCTTTATTATTTTTAAAATTGGAAGGAAAGTTCTTATTTTTTAAAAAATTTGAAGGAAAATTATTCAATATTTTTTAAACTAAGAGGAATTCCTTTATTATTTTTAACATATATGGAGTGATGAAATAACAATAATTTTTAGCTCGTTTTTAATTCAGATAATGTGAAAAGTGGTTTGCTTAAATAAAGATTCAGATGATAATAATAACTAGATAATATATGTAATTGTGCAAGTAATAATAGATTTTAGTTTAAATCCTCAATTTGGTGTTGTATTTGTCCACTTTATTTAATATGAGATTAGTTTTTTCGGATGTTTGTTGTAGTTGTTAAATTATGTTCAATTTAGTTCTTTTACATGTGTCATTTGTTAGCTTGTGATTCTTTTATCTCTTATTTTTCAATTTTTTTAATTTTTTTATGAACTTTTTAAAAAATTTCTTAAGTTATAAAAGATTTTTTTTCAAGTTTTAACTCAATATTGTGTCACGTGGCAATGTTAATGCTATGTTCAAAGTCAATGTCAATATCATTTGTCATCTCTCGTCTCAATATATTGTATTCAATTTAATAAAAAAATTTCTTAATTTTTTTTAATGTATGTCCGAATTTCACTGATTTTTGGTTTTAGTCCCTGCATAGAACATTGGTGGCATTTCTTCCTCTTAGTACTGAAACATGTATGTTTAGTCCCTAAAAATGGACGACGTCAATTTTTTGGTGATGGGGGTAACGGCCCTGCCACGTCTTCACTGTGCACTTCATGCCACATATGTTTTTTTTTTTAACATTTAGATTAACTTTTTTGGTTTTGCACGTGTGTTGAGTTATCAGATTTATTAGGGATCACATTATGAATTAGGATTTAGGTCAAATTCGTTTTTTGCAATTGGGGAAAATTAGTGACTTTTCTAGAAACATTAGTCGAACATTGTACTGGAAAGCTTGTTCTCGAAGCATTGTATCAAGGTGGTCATTGCGGTGGTCGTGAAAGAGACGTTGGGTGTGAAAGGCAATCGCGCATTGTATGAAGGTAAATTCTCGTATTTCATTTCTGATTGGTGGGTCGATTTTGGGATTAAAGTGTTAATGTCTGATAGTAGGTCTAGAAATGGTGTTCGAAATTCGTTTGCATCACATGGGAAAGTTTGTTCATGATAAGGGGCTACGGTATGTTGGCGGAGAGGTACACGTGATAGTAGGAGTTGATCCAGATCGTTGGTCTTATTTTGAAGCAGTTGGAATTATTAAAGAATTTAGGTAAAACCCCTTTAAAGGTCCCTGTTTTCGTAACTTTTTCCCAGTTGCATCCCCGTTTTATTTTTTTTTTCAATTTGATCCTTAATAGTGTATAATTGGATCAATTGAGCCATCACCGTTAATTCAAGTTAACTCTGTTAAATTTTTTCGAATCTGTGTGTGTGACGTGGTTACTGTTGAGCACGTGGCTTCCATCAAAGTGTCTACTATGCACTTTTTAGTTACGTGTCAGTTTCTTAATAAAAGGATTTAGAAATTGGGTTTTTTATATGGATTGGGAATTAGGGTTCCGTTTTCAGAGATGGATTTTGCGTTTTCAAGGAATTGAAGGTTGCTGAACAGAGAAGTGTGTGGCATTTAGGCATCGCAAGATGCAACGAACCATGTCTATGCAGCATTCGTCTCCGTCTTGTAGTTGCAATGAGTGTCGAAAGCAATTTCGCTGTGTGAGCTCTCGTGGAGATGGTGGGTGGAGCAGGAACGAGACTTCACTGAGTTGCGATTGTGGAGAGAAGTGTGTGCTGAGGACTGCAAAAACCACTAAGAATCGAGGGAGACAACTATGGGGTTGCCCTAGGTATAAGCTTGGATCTGAAACTGTTGGATGCAACTACTTCAAATGGTTAGCTGATTGCAGTCATGACGAAAGTGTTAGTTGTGAGGTGTTGGAAACAAATGATCAGAGGGTGGTGAAGAGTTTTGAAAATGAAAGTGATATCAAGATACTTGGACGAAAGGTGGAGGAAAAGTTTGTAGCTATGCAGAAAACCATGATGGGTATTGAAAGGTGGATAAAAATTTTGGAAAATGTTGTCAGTTTTTTATGTGTATTGATCATCATTGTGATTGCAATGTTGTTGGGAAGGGCATGATGATCTCTGTTTATGTGTAGTTGTAGTTATTTAATGTAATGAAGTTGTAATTTTATTTTCTGTTAGTCGTAGTTTTAATGTTTATGTGTATGTTGAAGTTGTTTAACGTAATGAAGATGTTGAAGGGTTAATGAAATGTTAACATTCTTCAGCTTTCTTACAGATAATAATACCCTTGAATGTTTTTTTAATATCATATATGAGTTTTTATGTTTTTTTTAAGTTGTTTTTGAATGACATGCCAAAACTAAATTGTTTGTGAAAAATTGCATATTTTAAAGCTATTTTTGCATTATTGGCATAGTACAGTGAATGGATTATAAAATTAAAATTTATTTTGGACCGAACATGGAAGAGAAGACATAATTGTCTTGATCCTTGGCGGCTGGTTTATACATATAGAAGTTTGATTGTACTTTTATTTCTCATATTTTAATTTATTCAAGATTTTTTAGCTCCTGTCATGTATTTTTATCTGGTTTACTATTAGTTCTTAAAATTAAGTTCTTCAAACTATATTATAGTTTATTACTGAAGATATAGCATAAATATGACATTGATAAACAATAATAATTAGTACATCTTAATTAAAAATGTATTTTCTGTTAGATCAAAATTATGACGGATAAGAAGCAAGAGAAATAATACTGATAGAAATAACACTGCATAGAGTTAGTTCTCCCTGATTGAGTTGAATGTACAAAGACTTTTTTTTAATAGATTAGAGAATACTAACTCTATGTTTCTTCTTCAACATAAATTCAACTGCATAATGTGTCCATGTATGCCACGTGATAAGAAGCAAGAGAAATAACACTGATAGGAAGGTAATTGCTGCTGTACTTTTGGCGTCTCGGGAAAATTGCTGCTGCACTTAATTTCCAAAACTGCATATATTGTNGTGGTTCACTCTGCCCGAAAGTCACATTTCATAGCTTGATTCTTCATTCTCTTAACTTCCTTTGATGCTTCCTTGTACGTATGAAGTCTGAATTATAGCACACCTACACAGCAAACCAGTTCAGCATTCCTACATCCTATTATGCTGCCTGAAAATTGCAATCACAATGACAGCAACACATAACCTTTTGTCAAACAGGTTATGTGCAACATGTCCAAAAAATTTCAAAATCAATGAATTAAGCAGGTAGCAATCACGGAAGCACTTGAAAAGGATCCTAGGAATAGTTCTAGATTAGATTGGACCAACAACAATGGTTAACAACTAACAATTGGATCAAAATAGCAGTGCTTTGTTAAGTTCACAAACTGTTTGTAGTAATGCCTCAATGAACATTCAATTTTGCTGCAGAATTGGTAAATTCAGATTTAAAAATTCCACAACTGGATGCACTGGTCCGTTCAGCTTTTTACTGTTATTTCCATTTCTTTTGGATACTCTCAATTGTATTTTATGGACCAGAGCTTTTAATACATCCACAAGTATTGTCCAACACCAAATTCAATTGGAAAATTGAATGTTTACACTGCACTGTTACACTTCAAACCAGAATTGACCCAAAAATTTGGACAAGTCATATATGAATTTTGCACAAAACAGCAAATGACCAACTTAAACTGTTACAAACATGTTTGAGTGATGAAAAAAAACTTGTTTGAGCTCAATTTCAGATAAAATTCAGCTTATCACAAAATTTGAGTGATGCAGTTCTGATGCAAGCCATTTTAATCAACTATGACAGCCAAATTTTAAAAGATAGTTTTAATCAGCTTAGAAATGAATGAAATGACTTTAGTACAACAAAAGAAAGTTGCTCAAAGTAGCAGAACATTAATTTGGATGGTTGATCAGGTACATAATTCCCCCCACCCTATTACAGCACATTAAAGAATGACTAAAACATAGGCAAACATTAAAATACCAATATTGACTTATAATTGTAAAACATAGCTTCTCCAAAACATATAGAAGTCTGATATAGAAGTCTGAATACTAAAACATAGATTCTGATAGATTCTAAAAGACCAATATCATGTCGCTATTACATTTCATTCCAAAAAACCTAAAACACTATTACATCAATCATTTGGTTGTTCTGGTTGTGCTGCACCCTGACCCAAAGAAGCGGCTTCTTCTGTTTCTACACGCATAACAGGTTGTTCGTTGCTGTTGGGACATGTCTTTTTGTTGTGACCCACTTCTCTGCACTTGGTACATCTCCTCATCAATCCATCTTTGGTCATTCTAGTGCTATCTTTCTTTAACTCCCACTGCTCTAATCTCCTTTTCTTCTTAGGACGTCCAGGCAACTTTCTTCTTAATGGTGGCATGATGTCTGGATATTGGGTTACCTCCCACATGTTTTGTCCATTGATAGGATATATAATAGATGTGTACTGCTCTTCATAGGTTGAAGTGAGAAAGCATACAGGTATGTATGTCTCTGCATCTAGGTTTAGAAACTTCATAGCTGATAAAGCATGAGCACAAGGTATCCCACTTATGCTCCATTTTCTGCAGGAGCAAGAGTATTCTTCAATGTTGACCACAAACTTCTCTCCACTTTGGGAAACATGTCTTACTTCAAATATCTTATGTCCAGACCAGTTGTTTGACATTAGGCAACATTAGGCAATTGAAATGGACATCTTAACCAGCAGCTAAAATTGGAAATAAATTGGAAATAAATACCTTGGAATCCAGTACTTTTTTAGTTGAGCCTCCTTTTGTAGTCTACTTAGTATCTTTGGACAAATTCTTGACTTAAATGAGCTTACCCGAGTCCTATTAGTGGCCCATCTTTTCATCATGTAAAGTCGAATCTCCTCCAACATTGTAACAATAGGTTTTGTCCTTGTGTGAACCAAGACACTGTTGAAGGCTTCTGACATGTTATTCACTAAGGTATCACATTGAGCTGTGCTTGTGAACCGAGATCTGGACCAAAACCTAAGGCATTGCACATGTCAGCCATATAAGGAGTATTTTAAATAATCACAAACTGAAATAAATTTAAAGTTAAGACTTCAGACCTTGGAGGAATAGCTACCAAATGTCGAAATGCTTCCTCATTGACCTCTCGGATACTTCTCATTTCACTCTCCCATTTCTGTGGGTGGGTTGTTGTTGCTGCCCTCCACATAAGCTTTTTGAGGTTCTTTCCTGGGAACTTTTTTCTAAAATTGGCATACAAATGCCTTACACTAAATCTGTGAGATACTCCAGGTAAGAGATTTTGCACAGCTGGTAACAGACCCTGTAATTACATCATCAGAATAGGTAACAGACCCTGTGATTACAGGTAACACAAAAAAACATTTATAAGACTAAAAACATACCTTTTGTTGATCAGATATCAATGTCAGTGAAGAACAAACCTCAGTTCCACCTAAGTCTTCAATGAGTAGCTCCATAAACCATGACCAAGTGTCTTTATTCTCAACCTCAACTATGGCATATGCGAGAGGCATCATTTGATCATTTGCATCTCGAGCAACAGCAGTTAATAGCTCTCCACGGTATCTACCTTTTAAAAAGCATCCATCAAGGCCAATGATTGGACGACATAAGAGAAAGCTATTTTTGCATGCCTTGAAACATGCATAGAACCTCAAAAACACGGGTTTTCCATCATTTTCTTTAACTGGAACCTTGACAGTGGACCCTGGGTTTCTTGCCAATAACTCATGACCATAATCATATAGTCTAAGATATTGCATTGTGAAAGATCCTTCAACTTCATCTGAAGCATACGCTTTTGCCCTATAAGCCATATTTTTAGATACAGCTATGTTCCATTTCCTACTTATTTTATTTATAATATCATTGCCCTTAACATTTGGATTCTTTCTCACTGTTTTTTCGAGTTTTTTACTTAGCCATTTGGAATTGAACACACCCAACTTGTGTTCCCTACTGCATGTGTGTGTGTGTCCACCACAGTCCTCAACTGCCAAGTATGTACTGCCTCCATGTAAGTAAAATAAGCCATCCAAGGACATGATCCTTTTGATCCCACACACTTAAGCCTTATTCTCTTCTTATCATTTTTCAGAAATTTCAGATTTCTTCCATTTGTAGTGCATATGTTTTGATGTCATCCATGATTTCTTTTTTTTCCCCATAATATGTTCCCACATCCCACTTGAAATCCATCATATTCTTTGGCATATTGAATATAATAAATTTCCCATATCCCTCTACAACCTCTTCCTGATCACTTTCTTTATCACTTATCTCAGGAGAACTTAGGTCCTCTGATTCCCACTCATCATTGAATAAAGANGTATCACTAATGTCTTCATCTTCCAACTCTGTATCAGACAACACATTGCGTTCAACATCCACATTAAAACAAGTATCATCATCTCGGTATTCACAATGGATATTACAGTCTACTAAACCATCCATACCACTAACCTCACCAGTATCATCATCTGATGATGACCATTCATCAACTTCTACTTCTATGTTACCCTCGACAACATCATTTGTTGTTGTCCTCTCAACTTGTCCTACGCCATCAGCTTGAACATCCTCACCTCCTTCATCACCCTCATTGATTTCAGCTTGAACATCCTCACCTCCTTTATCACCCTCATTGATTTCAGCTTGAACATCNATCACCCTCATTGATTTCAGCTTGAACATCCTCACCTCCTTTATCACCCTCATTGATTTCAGCTTGAACATCTGATAATGCTAATTTTTATCATTATCTAAGCATCATTTTAGTAGCAAAATCATCTCCTTTCTAGCTTATAACCTTGTTTTATCCTCACGTTTAGTGTGTTTTCTAGTTTTCTTGTGTTTATTTAGTATATGCTTGTTTTTAACTCTAATCTCTTTGTTTGAGTGTGTGAAATAAAGGTTTAGGAAGCAATTCTAGTGGAGGAAAACAAGCAAGAACTCAAGAGAACATNTTTTGGGACAAGAAAAGATCAATTTGAAGCAAATACCCATGTTGGACGCCTTTGGAATCGCACAAGAGGCTCAATTTTCAGAATGCTGTCAAAACCGCCCAAGCTGAGCGCGAGAAATCCAAGCTGAGCGTGAGAAGTGCAGAGAAATTCCAGGCTGGGCGCCACAAAATGGAGCTGGGCGCCAGAGAATCCGCGCTGGGCGCCAGGAATCCGCGCTGAGCGCGAGATCTTGCTGGAATTCACATCTGGTGCAGTGAAAAGTGGCGCTGGGCATGAGAATTCCGAGCTGGGCGCGAATTCTCGCTGATATGTCAAAAATGGGTTATTTAAACATGGGTCTTGGGATTTTTGAGGGACTTCTCCTCCTACACTTCATTCTTCACCTAGAGAGACTGGGAGAGGCCCTTGGAGGCTGTTTGGGGTGTTGGGAAACTCTCCCACTCCTCCTTGGATCTTCAAGCTTCATCAATGGTGATTTTGCCCCTTTTGGGTTGAGGAAGAAGATGGGTCACAAATTGGAGATGGAGATGCGAAGGGAAGGCGCAAATGGAGCATGGAGCAGCTGCCAAGGACCTTGGGAAAGGCTTTGCATCTTCTCTTTGGTTTCAATTTCTTCCTTATCTCTTCAATTTTGTGAACNCTAAGTTCTCCTCCATGGAGGGCTTTTCCTATTTGTTGAGATTAGTTGTAAAACATGGAATCTTGTGTATTTTGTGATGTTAATACATATGCTTTTCCATTTCAATGTTAGTATTTGATTTCTATGCTTAATGCTTGTTGTGGCTTGATCACCCATGGCTTGAATTTTGGTTCTTGATATATTGAAAAATATGACTTGAACTTAGAACTGAAATTGAACACTTAATTGATGGAATTGAGTTGTTTGTAAATGCATGAGAATGAAGTGGATGAACTCTAGTCTTGACAAATTGTAAATACACTATGTTAAATTCCTTGCACACCAACTGTTTGATAAAAATACCAAAAAGAGTTTCTTGTGT
>NW_014542367.1:1272456-1311221 GCF_000741045.1 Vigna radiata var. radiata | reverse complement strand
ACAAGGTGAACAACATACAAATGAACCTCTCCATTTAACTTAGATAAATTAACCATGTGCATGGCTCCTACGTCATCAATCAAAGGTTCTAGCTTATTATCCAAAACAGGACCACATCCGACAGAATACCATAATTCCTTAAATCCATTATACCCAAGTGCTTTAACTACACTACATACTACAAAGTAACTCCACTTGTCAGGGTCAAACAACATAGTTTCACTATCCCCTACGTACTTTAGGCACCCTTCGTTCACCAATTTCCCCCCATGGTGAATCACAAGTTGTATATCATCGTCCATGACAGAGAAGATAATGAAAAATATTCTACACCTATAATTAAACATAAAAAGACAAATATTCAAACTTTAATGAGCTGAAAATGACAGTAGATAAGGATATTTAACTATGGGGGACACTTGGGACCACAATCGCGTGCAACCCTTTACAACGACACCCCAACCCCACATTAAAAAAGCTTCACCATATACAAACAACATCCACCGAATATTATATTGATGTCTATGTATGGAACGTGTACTAACCTGGAACGAAGATCGACCCCACCACCGCTTACGAAATGCGTTTTTGGTCTTCGCGATTCCCCTCGAAGCTCCAAAATGCAACCCTTAAACAAGTGAAACAGCTCAAATGCCCTAATTTCCCTCCTCAGAATGGACTTCGACTGCTTCTCATTCACTACGCTTCACACTCTCTTCCCAATTTGAAAACGCAAAATCCTTCTCTGAAAATGGAACCCTAATTCCCAATCCATATAACAAATCCCATTTTTTAATTTCTTTTATTAAGAAGCTGACACGTAACAAATAAGTGTACAGTAGACACTTTGATGGAAGCCACGTACTCAACAATAACCACGTCTTCGAAAAAATTTAACAAAGTTAACTTGAATTAACAGTGATGGCTCAATTGATCCAATTATACACTATTAAGGATCAAATTGGAAAAAATATTAAAACGGGGATGCAAGTGGGAAAAAGTTACGAAAACAGGGACCTTTGAAGGGGTTTTACCAAGAATTTAAGTATGATGCAGACTTCAAACTATGGTGGAAGGGGTCTAGGGAAATTCTGATGAATAATGTGAGATTACTGAGTGATGACAGGGAAGCAATGAACTTGGCTAAGTATGCAGAGGAGACTGAGGACATGGTAGAAATATATGTTCAACATGTTCCCAATGAGGTAGTGGAAGTTTTGTTTCTTACTTGTGGTGAAGAGACACACGATGGAAACATGGAGGGTGTGGCTGAGATTGTAGAAGATGGTGGAATAAGTGTAGAACAAGTTCATGCTGCTGAGGAACATATAGAGGTTCAAATAGGTGATCAAGAGGTCGAAATTGGTGAGGAAGAGGCTGAAATTGGTGAGGAAGAGGTTGACATTGGTGAGGAAGAGGTACATTGTGATGGTGGTCATGGACATGATTATGTTGATGAAGAAGAGGAAACATGGAGTAATTTGGTTGAGGGGGAAGTAGAAGCTTCAGTTGAAGAGTTTGTGGATGAGAGTGAAGAAGAAAGAATGGATAATGATGATGATGGGTTTGGTGTTCAGAATGATAGGGTGGATGATGTTCGTAGAAACATTAATCCAGTTTTGGAAAGGTTGAATACAATGAAAAAAAAAAGAAAGGTGCGACTAGAAGAGGCAATGTTGGGGAAGGTTCATTTGTAATGGATGATGAAGTTGGAGACCATGAGATCAATGAGGAATACAATTGTGATGAATTGGATTCAGATTTAGAAAGTGATGGGGATGGCAGCTTGAAAAGGGGAAATTTTAAAAAGTTTAGACAAGATGATATGAACAAGGATTTCAGATTCTCACTGGGGATGGAATTTTGTTCACTGAAGGAGTTTAAAAATGCACTAATGGAGCATAGCTTATTAAATGGAAAAGAGATTAAGTTTATGAAGAATGATCTCACAAGAGTAAGGGCAGAATGTAAAAAAAAAATGTGGCTTTTTATTATGGCTCGCAAGGTAGGAGGGAAGGAAACATTTAGGGTGAAAACCTTAGTTGGAAGACACAGGTGTGGCAGAGTTTTTGGAAACAAAAATGCAAGTGTGAATTGGATTGCCCAAGTTTTAGTTGACAGGTTTGTAAATGTGGCTAGCATGACTGTCAACCAATCATTGATGACATTAAAAAGTCATTCAGTGTTGGAATCACTACTTGGAAAGGCCAAACAAATTGTCTTGGATTCTCTTGTTGGTGATAGGGAAAGACAATATGCTCGTCTATATGATTATGTGGGGGAATTGCTAAGAGTCAAGTGTGGAACTTTTAAAATTAAAGTGAATCAACCCCAACCAAGTTTGCCACCAAGATTTGGCTCTTTCTATATGTGTTTAGAGGGGTGTAAGCATGGTTTTTTAGGAAGTTGCAGGCCCTTCATAGGGGTGGATGGTTGTCATCTTAAGACAACATATGGTGGCCAATTGTTGGTGGCGGTTGGACGAGACCCCAATGATCAATACTTTCCACTGGCTTTTGCAGTGGTCGAGAATGAATGCAAGGAAACTTGGAGATGGTTTTTATCACAGCTTTTGGATGATATAGGTGGCACTGATTGTCAACGTTGGGTGTTTATTTCTGATCAACAAAAGGTATTTCAATTTGACTATTTTGCTTTTTTTTATTTTCTAACAATCTCATCATTTGGTAATGATCAATAGATTTTGTATTTAATAGGGACTAATGGCAGTTTTTGATGACATGATGGATGGAGTTGAACATCGATTGTGCTTAAGGCACTTATATAACAACTTCAAGAAGCGATTTGGTGGAGGAGTACTCATTAGAGATCTCATGATGGGAGCAGCAAAGGCTACATATGAGAAGGAATGGGAAAAAAAGATGGGTAAGTTGAAAGCTATTAACATTGATGCATATAATTGGTTATTAGGTATTCCTACCAAGAGTTGGTGTAAACATGCCTTTAGTACCTATTGTAGATGCCATGTGTTGATAAATAATTTCACTGAGTCCTTTAATAGTACTATATTACTAGCTAGAGACAAACCAATAATAACTATGATGGAATGGATACAAACTTATATCATGAAACAGTTTGCAACACTTAAGGAGAAAGCCATCACATATCCAGGAGTTTTAATGCCTAGACCTAGAAAAAGGCTTGATAAGGAAATAAAAAAGAGTGGTAATTGGGTTCCCACTTGGGCCAGGGCTGAAAAATTTGAGGTCACACACGGCTTTACAATGGATAAGTTTGTTGTTGACTTAAGTAACCATTCTTGTAATTGTTACAATTGGGATTTAATAGGAATACCCTATAAGCATGCTATTGCTGCCATTAATTACAAAGTTCAAAACCCTGAATATTATGCCCATGTTTATTACAAGAAACAACCTTATGTCACTTGTTATGCCCCTGAAATAAGTGCAATAAATGGCCAACAAATGTGTCCTACTTCTGAAAACACACCCTTACTCCTCCCTCCAATTTATAAAACACCTCCTGGGAGACCAAAAAAATTAAGAAGAAGAGAGACAGATGAACCTGTGAGCCATACAAAATTGTCCAAGAAGCATGCTATTATGAAATGTAGCAATTGCAAAGAGTTTGGCCACAATGTAAGAACATGTAGAAGAAAGAACATAAATAAGGTACAAAATCTCTCTATTACAACTTCACCTAATTATTTTCACAGCATGGCTTCTAATGTTGCTTACTCTTTTTGTAGAACACAAGGGGCACTGCAAGTGCAGGAGCATCTAGTAGCAGGCCTAGATCTGAACCACAAGCATCACCGTCAACGTCACAAGGAGCTACAGCTGGACCAGCATCAACAGCTAATACTGGACCATCATTCAGTGGAGCAGCAACTGCATCAAGTAACCAAGTTGCAGGAAGAACACCCTCAGGACTGGGTGCACACCATCTTGGTTCCCAAGCTAGTACCACTTGACCAAGCTGCAAGAAGTTTTAATGTATTTTGTATTATAAACCCACTAAGGGAACATTAGTAGTGGGTAGTACTTTGATTAAAGTGATGTAGTTGGCAGGGACCACTTGCATTACTTTAGTATTAAATGCACAATATTTTTTTTGAGTGGTAAAGGACCACCTGATGTTTACTTTAGTATTGAATGCATAATGTATGGGACCACTTTATGTTTACTTTTGAAATCGTGAATACCACTGCTGCAGATTTAAATTTGGAGTACTCAGCTTTTTGTTCACGTGAGTATTTGGTTTGGGACTACTTGAACTTTACTTTTCAAGATGTGTAATATATCTTTGTTGATGCCATACTAAAATATTTACTCCGAATTCTTACTCAATTTTGTTTGGAAACTGGTATGCAAAGAAAAACAACTAACATGACAAAATTAACAGCTGAAATTAGTGTTTGAAAAGTCAATTTGCACCAACTTATTTAAACACTCACTTTTGCACCACAAGCAAATTCAAATGATCACTTTAAATTTCTAAGTGCTGCCAAGTGAGCATAAACAAGACTATTTCGAAATTTTACTGGTGTGGTTCCCCTTTTATCACCATCCTCATCCACATGTACTCAATCACAGTTCTGCTTGGCCAATAACCCTGTCGAAATTCTAATGATGTTGAACAATAAACCAAGTGTTGAACTCATTTTTATTCATTCATAATTCTTAAATACAATTGATCTTCAGTAAAAACATAATACAAAAGAAAATGGTTAACCCCCATGACAACATAAACAAGTACAACATCATTTTCCCAACTTTCTTCTCTTCTTGTAATTTCCTTTTCAACTTCTTTATCTTCTTCTTTAGATACAGGACAACTTGATCATTATCCAAACACAGTTCAACTTCTTCACGTTTTCCTTTAATTTCAGAAACTTCTTCTTCATGTCATTCGAAGTAATTACAACTTGAATTACTCTGCAATAAAAATAGCAACCATTAATAGAAAGTTGAGCACATGAACTGAAAGATTTAGTCACTTACTGCCTATTTTCTACATCTATAGAATAATCTTCCTTTGTTCTTGGCAGTAGTTGCCTTCAAAAGCAAAAATGATTCACCACAACCACAAAGTTTAGATGGAAAGCGTGAAGATGATCCACAACTTTAGGACTTTGACGAACCGATCATCCTTCGCGTCCAACATTTCCTGCACTCTCACCTTTCATTTCACTACAAGAACCAAATACCTTCATCATGTTTCGTGCCAACCCAAACCCTAAATCCCAATACTTAAATTCACACGTTGAACAACAATTGACACGCAGAACAGCGAAACATTCTTCAACTTACCTCTTGAAGAATATCTTCCTCTTGAACAAGATGATCTCCAACCTAATTTGCCCCCAAATCAGATCATGAAGAACAACCCCAAGTGTCTTAAAATGTAGTTTATAAAATATCAAGTCACCAACACACGTGCTAGAATGTTAATCTCCTTTCAAATGTTAAAAAACCTCAACGTGGCATGAAGTGCACAGTGAAGACGTGGCAAGGCCGTTACCCACATCACCCAAAAATTGACGCCGTCCATTTTTAGGGACTAAACATACATGTTTCAATACTAAGAGGATGAAATGTCATCAATGTTTTATGCAGGGACTAAAACAAAAACTCAGTGAAACTTCAGGGACTAAAAACATATTTAATCCAATTTTTTTTAATTCACTCTCAATTTCCAATTTGAGAAGGAAAAGTTTTCATTATTTTATAATTACATGAAAAAAAAATTTCATTAATTTTAAAATTAAAAGAAAAATTCTTTATTCCTTTAAAAATTTAAAAGAAAAAATCTCATTATTTTAAAAATTAGAAGAAAAATTCTTGATTATTTTAAAAATTAGATTGAACGTTCTTCATTATTATTAAAATTACAAGAAATATTCCTTATTATTTTCAAATTTAGAAGGAAAATTTTCACTATTTTTAAAATTGGAAGGAAAGTTCTTTATTATTTATAAAATTGGAAGGAAAATTCTTCATTTTTTTAAATTAGAAGGAATATTATTCAATATATTTTAAACTAAAAGGAATTTCTTTATTATTTTTAACATTATTTTTATCTCTTTTTTAATTCAGATAATGTGAAAAGTGGTTCGCTGAAATAAAGATTCAGATGATAATAATAACTAGATAATGTATCTAATTTTGCAAGTATATAATAATAGATTTTAGCTTAAATCCTCAATTTGGTTTTGTATTCGTCCACTTTATTTAATATGGGATTAGTTTTTTCGGATGTTTAGTGTAGTTGTTAAATTATTTTCAATTTAGTTCTTTTACATGTTGTGATTCTTTTATTTTTCTTTTTAATATTTTTAATTTTTTATTAATTTTTAAAAAAATTTCTTAATTTATTAAAAATGTTTTTGAAGTGTTAACTCAATATTGTGTCACGTAACAATGTCAATATTATGTGCAAAGTCAATGTCGTTTGTCAGTCTCTCGTCTCACTATATTGTATTCAATTTAATAAAAAATATTCATAATTTTGTTTAATTTAGACCCAAATTTCGTTTATTTTTTGTAATTGAGTCTGAATTTTAAATTTTAGAAGGAAAAGATTTTATTATTTTAGAATTACATGAAAAAAATTCTTCATTAATTTTAAAATTAAAAGAAAAATTCATTATTCCTTTAAAAATTAGAAGGAAAAAAATATCATTATTTTAAAAGTTAGAAGGAAAATTCTTGATTATTTTAAAAATTATATTGAAAGTTCTTCATTATTTTTAAAATTAGAAGAAAAAGTCCTTCTTATTTTTAAAATTAGAAGAAAAATTTTCATTATTTTTAAAATTAGAAGGAAAGTTCTTTATTATTTTTAAAATTGGAAGGAGAATTCTTAATTTTTTTTTTTTAAATTAGAAGGAAAATTATTCAATATTATTTAAACTAATAGGAATTGTAACACCCCTAACGGAATGCCACTTGTAAATAAAAAAATTTGAAATCTATGCCAAATTTTTTTATACCATCGATTATAAACGTTTGTATAAAATCGTGGAAGCAAATAGAACATTAACTGTCTGAACGTATTACAAATGAAATTTAAACCTTTACAAAATATTCAAACCTATTATTCGAAAACATAAAATGTCTTTAAAACATAAATAAATCCCATCAGTAAAATTTCTCGTTCTCTTGTCGCTCTACTCCTATCTTGCATTATCTACACCGCCATATACTCCTGTACAAGTCCGATCATCGTAAGTGGAACCACAACCACAAAAATAAAAGGTGAGTAACTAAGAACATAACATAGCATACAATTCAGTAATCATATCAACAAAACACAAACTATACCAGTCATTTCATCACATTATCTCTCAATACTGAACTTATAACTCTGACATCACACTACGTCTCAATGCTCAACTCTAACATAGACTAAAATACTCATTACATTACGATACATCCCAGTATTCAAATCATAACTCAAGGCATACATACAAGCTTATGTTGTTTCCTTTAATTTTGTCATACCTGTTTACAAAAACAGAGTGATTCAAACTTGTTTACCAAAAAAGGTCGATTCGAGCCGTTTTCCATCGTAACTTTAGACCTATCTCCCCGAATTCTCAAGGAATTACAAGTAAAAACTTCGATTAGGCGCACCCACCGAGCACTATACTCACACGAGCCGAAGTCATTGGGCGAGACATTCAACCCTCTCATTCAACACTCTATCGTATCGCAATACGACTACCAACCGCTCGACAAAATTCAAAGGAAATGACAAAAGCTTGCTTTCACCACCACAACATCACAACTGTATATTTTTCACATTAACATGTATAAAGTCAACCACAACCATTGACCAACAACTAAAAAAAAATTCACAATAATTAAATAAAATAATTTTCACTTACACACCCCATGAAATTACAAATTTCACATTTCCGTCAATTATAACAATATTTCTAGTGCACCTCAACTTTTACTAATTTCACCACACATAAAAAAATCAATCTTTTTAATGTACCTCTTTTTATATTAATTACACTCCCTCTTAAATTTATCAATCCAAGTGGACCCCATTAATCTTTTTAACTTTAAAACAAAAATCTATTTTTCTCTCACTAAGTGGACCCCACTTGAATTACAATCATTTCTTACTAAAAACTCTTTCTCTCTTTCTTATTCTCACTTTTTACTTAGCATCTCTCTCTTTCTTTCCACTTTCAATTCAATTTTTTTTTTTCAATTAAGCACCACCAACCTTCTCTTACCTTTTTCTTGCCATGGACCCCACACTCCTTTCTAAACCACTTTTGCACACATTTCACTTTTCAATTCCTTCTTCTCTCTCTTGCACTCATTTACGTAACACTACTTCTTCACCCAACCACACTACATTTTTCTCTTGTCTCCCTCATTCATGGCCCCACCTCCTTCCACTCCTTATTTCATTTTGATTTTTCTTTTCTTTTTGTTTCCACTCAAAGCTATACACAATTTACGTAACTCCACTCTCATGCACTCACACCTTCATCCCTTCTTTCTTTTATCTCTTTCACTTTTCAACCTAACTCACCTTTACTCACTCTCACTTTTACGTCACTCTACTACCCCCTCTTTCTTCTGGAAAATGATACTTGAACAATAATTTCAAACAACATTTAGACACGGGACACGTGTCTAAATATGAGTGGTCCATGTGGAAAAGAATTTTTAAAAATAAAAATGACGTGGAAAGAGAATTGGGCAAAGTTTTGAAGTTTTGGAGGTTCATTCTCATTTTTCAGAATTTGAATCTGATGCAAGGTTAGAGAGAGAAGCGAAGCTGTGAAGAAGAGAAAACGGGAACCCTAGAGATAGTCCCACTTCCTCTCATCCTAGATGGACCACTGGATAGTCTCTCGAACTCCCTCCTCCTCCTCTTCAACCAGATCGGCGACATCAAAGCCCTAGGACGTTGCTGCATCGTTTCTCGTCGCTTCCACTTCCTCGTACCTCAGGTCGAAAACGTCGTCGTCTGCGTCGACTGCGTCATCTCCGACGACGACTCTTCTTCCTCCTCCACCACCTCCGACAAGTCCTGCGACCCTTTTTGGAACCTCCTCCGCCTCGTTTTTGGCAGAATCATTAAGCCCATCCAAACCCTCAGCCAATTTTCTTGTTTAGTTTTCTCTTGAAGTTTCGAAGTCAAGGTTCTTTACTGTTTGTTTCACTTTAGTTTTTTTTCTTTTTGTTAATTGCTTTTTGTGGTGGCTGCTTGTCTGTGTATGTCTTTGAAAAATCTGCCTTGCTAATTTGTTTGGTATTTGGATCAATTAGAACGGAGCGTGTATAAAATGCATTTACCGTGTACTTTTTGCCGACTAGCTTACCCGAAGAATTTCACCACTATTGCTTAGTTTTTATGTTCTGATTGTTTCCTAGTTTACCTAATGAGTTTCTTCTAATCCAATGTTATATGGTTGTTTACCTTTGGTACGATTAATTAAAGGTACGAACGGCGTGATCATAAACTTGCTAAATACAAATTGAAGATATAGATAAAAAGCGTGATGAAAAACAATGTTGAGAAGTAGAAGGAAATTGTGACCATCTCAATGTACCAAGAAATTCAACTAGAAAAAGGTTTTGCAAAGTATTTGGTACCAATAGCTGCTTGTAATTTCAATATCCATCTTTCTAGTCTTCTTAAACAACAAGGATTGGTTAAGAGTTTATGTGTGCATTATAAGTATGTTCTGTCTAATTTTCATTTATTTACTGCAGGATATATCCAATTTCCCGCCATTTCAACCTGGTTGGTTAAATAGAGTTGATGATGGACTGAGAACAACATCATGGAATCAATCTGGAAAAGCCTGGCTATCTTTGTTGGATGAAATATCTGATGAATCTAAGCAAGGAGAAGTTATAATGGCAGTTGGTCATCCTGCAATCAACATAACAATAATGGGGCACTGCCTTAATTTGAGCAAAGAATGGTTGGGATCATTTCATCTTGATGTAGGGAGCGTTAGTGTTCTTGACTTCCCTGATGGAGCTAAGGGAAAAGGTGTCATCAGATGCATAAATTATACTGCACATTTGGGGAGATGGTCCATACCTATCACAAGATCAACAAATTTCCTTATTATATTTTTCAAAAAATTCAATTGGTCTAAAAAAGAATATCATAGTAAGTTAATGTAGATATAAATTCAATTTAAACAATTCACAAGAATGAGGTGGTAAAAAAGTTGTATCCAATTTATAGTTGCTCAACTTTCAAAACAACTCATTGATTCTTAAGGTTGTACTATTATTTCATTAGAGGTTTATCAAAATTAATGTTAATATATTTAAGTTTGATTTATTTATCTTAAAAAGTGTTTGGAGGAGAAGTTTCAACAACTTCAAAAAAATTGAAATACTTTGAATTACTTCATCAATTAAATTTTCTTAATTTTTTAAATAGTTTGTTTGAACAAAGTAATGAAGATATTATAGATTTTATTTTTCTAGTTTGGATAAAATAATTTAATTTTTTTTCTAGAAAAAAAATTATTTTAAAAATATTTAGATAATTCAACTTTATCTTTTCGTTTGAACTGACTTAGTTTAACTTTCAATATAAGACAACTTGTCTCAATTTTCAATATGGACTCATCTCAACAATCAACCAAGGTCGTCTTGACTCTATCTTTGATACGGGTTCAGTCATTTTAACTATCAGTTGGAACTAAATTGTCTTGCCTTTTGGGTCAAACTAACTTGTCTTGAATTTCATCCAAATTACTTATAAGTGGAAAAAATGATGCAAAAAAAATTAGGCACTCCAAAATGACTTTCACATTCATGGTTGACCTTTCTGTGCAAAGACCTCAGCTAAGTACCCATTTATTTTGTCTTTGGTACCAGTTCTGTTCTTGCAGCATGACTCTTAGTAAATATGGTTCCTTTGCCACCAATTTCTTCATAAATTGTATAAAAGTTGGTTTCAAATTACTTATAAGTGGAAAAAATGATGACAAAGAAATTAGGCACTCCAAAATGACTGTCATGTTTGTAGTTGACCTTCCTGTGCAAAAACCTCACCTGAAGTACCTACTTATTTTGCCCTTGGTACCAATTCTATTCCTACACCATGACTCTTAGTAAATATGGTTCTTTTGCTACCAATTTCTTCATAAATTGTATAAAAATTGGTTCCAAGTTACTTATAAGTGGAAAAATGATGACAGAAAAATTAGGCACTCTAAAATGACTGTCATGTTCATAGTTGACCTACATGTGCAAAAACCTCACCTAAAATACCCACTTATTTTGTCATTGATACCAGTTTTGTTCTTGCAACATGACTCTTAGTAAATACGGTTCATTTGCCACCAATTTTTTCATAAATTGTATAAAAATTGGTTTCAAATTACTTATAAGTGGAAAAAATGATGACAGAGAAATTAGGCACTCCAAAATGACTGTCATGTTCATAGTTGACCTTCCTGTGCAAAAACATCACCTAAAGTACCCACTTATTTTGCCTTTGGTACCAATTTTGTTCCCACCATGACTCTTAGTAAATATGGTTCTTTTGCCACCAAATTCTTCATAAATTGTATAAAAATTGATTCCAAATTACTTATAAGTGGAAAAAATGATGACAAAGAAATTAGGCACTCCAAAATGACTGTCATGTTCATAGTTGACCTACGTGTGCAAAAACCTCACCTGAAGTACCCACTTATTTTGCCTTTGGTACCAGTTCTGTTCTTGCACCATGGCTCTTGGTAAATATGGTTCTTTTGCCACCAAATTCTTCATAAAGTTTATAAAAATTGGTTCCAAATTACTTATAGGTGGAAAAAATGATGAAAAAAAATTAGGCACTCAAAATTGACTTTCACGTTCATAGTTGACCTTTATGTGCAAAAACCATAGCTGAACTACCCACTTATTTTGTCATTGGTACCAGTTCTGTTCCTACAGAATGACTCTTAGTAAATATGGTTCCTTTCCCACCAATTTCTTCATAAATAGATTAAAAATTGGTTCCAAATTACTTATAAGTGGAAAAAATGATGACAAAGAAATTAGGCACTCCAAAACGACTGTCATGTTTATAGTTGACCTTCCTGTGCAAAAACCTCACCTGAAATACCCACTTATTTTGTCCTTGGTACCAGTTCTATTCCTAAACCATGACTCTTAGTAAATATGGTTCCTTTGCTACCAATTTCTTCATAAATTGTATAAAAATTGGTTCCAAGTTACTTATAAGTGGAAAAAATGATGACAGAAAAATTAGACACTCCAAAATGACTGTCATGTTCATAGTTGACCTACATGTACAAAAACCTCACCTGAATTACCCATTTATTTTGTCTTTGGTACCAGTTCTGTTCCTGTATCATGACTCTTAGTAAATATGATTCTTTTGCCACCAATTTCTTCATAAATTGTATAAAAATGTGTTCCAAATTACTTATAAGTTGAAAAAATGATGATTTATTTTTTCTAAATTTTATGAATTTCAATTAAAAATTCTATATTTTTACTGTTTTTTTAATTTTCTACTTTTATATTTTTATAAATTTTAATAAATTTTAATAGTTTTCTATTTGAAAACTGTTATAAATTTCAATTAAAAATTTGAGATTTTGTTATATTTTTAATGTTCTATTTTTTTATATATAATTTTTTATGATTTTAAATGTTGTTTTTATATTTTTTAAAAATAAAAATTTGGTTATTTATCAAACAAAAAGAGAATAATTAAAGTGCATTACAGTAACATAAAATTCTAGTGTAGAAAATAAAATGACGTGGATAATAAAAATGTGAAAAAGTTTAGAAAAAAATTTTATATTATTATCCAAGTTAGCGCTATCATGCTTCAAACTACAAATTGAGACAGTAATACAAATTTTGGATGGTTAATGAAATAACAAAAACTTTAATAAAATCATTAATGATATATGTTTATCAATCACGTCGTCAATTTAATAACAAATACATGTGTTCCCTTCTATGCTATCACACCATTTTTTACTAAAAGACATTCTCATATTTAGTAGGATTTAATAAGTACCAACCTGTCTTACATTCTTACATAGGCAATCAAGCATGACTATCATAACAACATCTTCGTCAACGCAAGCTAATCAAAAGTAATAACAACCATGCAGCTGCCTTACCTTGGGCTCGAACAACCCCAAAAGAAATGAAAAAAAAAAACTAGCGTATACAATTAACTAAACAAGTTAGATTTCAATAAGTAGAAGGCAGTCAACTCGAGCAATTAACAAAATATATTATTGTAGCAACGCTACTAACAAACCATATAAAAAACAATACCTAAAGTCCTCACAACAAATTGAAAGTATTCAATCAATGGCAGCCAAACACAAGCAATTAAATCTGAACCGGCTATAGTAATTTTGCTGCCATAACACACCAAACAACACCTAATACTCTCATAACAGGTTGGAATTCAATCACACGAGGACAGGTAATTTCAAACACTTAAAAAGGTATCCTATTGTATCCACCATTGCTACCAAACACACTAAGCAGCGCATACAGTTTTATCATCAGTTTAGATTCAATCCTTTTATGACAGCGAACATTCACAAAGTCAGAAAACCATTAGCCATCGGAGACATACTAAAATGGAGCTAAACTGAACATTTTGGACCCCAAGTCATCTCCTTAATCTGGATAGAATATATACTACAGTAGAGGCCTAAAACATTAACATATTGAATCATTTTCTTTTGAGTACAACTGGACATTTAACAATGCAAAATCAACAAGGAAGAACTACAAGATTTTCCACTCCACTTTCATTCCTTAGCCTGAGTCTCGATCGAACAGTTTACAAGTTCACCGACAAGTAACTTGCAAACCTTTAAACGACAAAAAGTAAGCGCAGGAACAAGTATTGCATTTCGCATAATTGACCTCAACCAGAAGTCATTTAAAATTACAGAACCACAGTACATTGCTCATTTAACTCCAGAAAAATATATCACAAAGGAAAACCAAATTAATACCTAGAATATTCACAGGGATTTGATAAGGGCAGATGACTACAAACTTAAAGCTCTTACATGATCATCCTAGTTGCAGGTGTGCACTCTTACAAGCATTGCCTCAAATTAAAAAAACCAGCAGATGCATTCAGTTTTCAGTTTAAGCATGACAGGTGAATGCTTTGCGGTTCCCTTCAGTAACTACTCGAGTCTGGGCCATAGTTGCTGAAGCTGGTAAGAGCAAGTTTCCTACCACCAAACTGCTTCCACTTCATGTCCGCCCAAATAAAATTTGAGTTTCCAGATTCCTTCTATCAATATCAATGAAGAACTTGAGCTTTCCCCCCTTTTAAATGATTCTATGTTTCTTGAAATTTCCATTACCAACAAATATGTATGAGTTCTAAACTTTTATAAAGTAAACAACCAAATAACATTGGATTAGAAGAAACTCATTAGGTAAACTAGGAAACAATTAGAACATAAAAACTAAGCAATAATTGTGAAATTCTTCGGGTAAGCTAGTCGGCAAAAAGTACACGGTAAATGTATTTTATACACGCTCCGTTCTAATTGATCCAAATACCAAACAAATTAGCAAGGCAGATTCTTCAAAGACATACATAGTCAAGCAGCCACCACAAAAAGCAATTAAATAAAAGAAAAAAAAACTGAAGTTAAACAAACAGTAAAGAATCTTGACTTCGAAACTTCAAGAGAAAACTAAACAAGAAAACTGGTCGAGGGTTTGGATGGGCTTAATGATTCTGCCAAAAACGAGGCGGAGGAGGTTCCAAAAAGGGTCGCGGGACTTGTCGGAGGCGGTGAAGGAGGAGGAAGAGTCGTCGTCGGAGATGACGCAGACGACGACGTTTTCGACCTGAGGTACGAGGAAATGGAAGGGGCGAGAAACGACGCAACAACGGCCTAGGGCTTTCACGTCACCGATCTTGTTGAAGAGGAGGAGGAGGGAGTTTGAGAGACTATCGCAATGGTCGATCTGGGATGAGAGGAAGTGAGACTCTCTCTAGGATTCCCGTTCTCTCTTCTTCACAGCTTCGCTTCTCTCTCTAACCTTCCATCAGATTCAAATTCTGAAAAATGAGAATGAACCTCCAAAACTTCAAAACTTTGCCCAATTCTCTTTCCACGTCATTTTTATTTTTAAAAATTCTTTTCCACATGGACCACTCATATTTAGACACATGTCTCGTGTCTAAATGTTGTTTGAAATTGTTGTTCAAGTATCATTTTCCCTTTTCTTCTTATCTTTTCTTTTTTTCTTCACCCAAAAACCCAAAACATAACTTCTTCCCCTTCCATCATTTACGTAAGGTCACTCTACTACCCCCGCTTTCTTCTTATCTTTTCTTCTTCACCCAAAAACCCAAAACATAACTTCTTCCCCTTCCATCATTTACATAAGCCCCTTCACCAAACTACCTTATTTTGTTTTACTTTATTTCATTTTTTTTCTTTTGTACACAAATACAAAACACTCATTTATTCCTCTTGTTCACGTCAAAAACCACTAGAACCCACACCTTTCTTTTTATTTTATTTTCTCTTCACACAACTAAAACTAGGGATGGCAAAAAAATTCGCGCCAACGGATATTCGCAGATAAAACCTGTAACGGATAGTTGGTATTCGTGGATATTTACTACCCGCGAGTTATGGGTAGCGGGTATTTTAATATCCGCTTCTAAACAGGTCGGATACGGGTATTATACTATCCGTACCCGCAAATATCCGCTACCCGCAAAAAAAAATTAATTTTAATTTAATTTAACTAAAATTTTATTTTAATTAATCCCCTCTGTTACCTAATACCACCTCTTACGTTTTTTTTTTTCTGAGTTACATTCAAGCACATCTCCATTTTTCCTTTCTCTCCAACATAGATTTCCTTTTCTCTCCAACACAGATATGCTTGGCAAAATACTGAACCATGTAGTAGCAACCGGTCATGCAAGGGGAACCACCATTCGCGTCAAAGGTAGTTTCCCTTTCTTCATCTCCAACACAGATCTGTGTTCAGTATTTTGCATTTCAGTCATCAAAGGTGGTTCCTTTTCTTCATCTCCAACACAGATCTACCATTTTTCCTCCATTTTCACTGATAAAAAGCCTTTTTCACAGTTTAAATCTATCTTCTCACCGATTAGAGTCATTTTCACCGATTGTTCTTCTTTTTTCTTCCGATTAAAAGCCTCTCCACCATTTGTTCTTCAATATCCACCGTTCCATCACTCACTCGAAACGATTAATCGGTTCATATTGTGTTTTCCCCCTTTTCTAGGGTTTTTGTGAGTTCAGAGAGGGGAGAAGAAGGAGCTTCCTTTTGCGGGTTTGGATGAGGGAAGAAGAAAACATTGGTGGCAGCATCGATGACGAGTGGGGATTCCGAGAAGAGGCGACGCGAACACGGTGACATGTTTTTATTTTTTCTTTCAGTCGGCCACGGTGAGGCGCAGCGGCGCTGTTAAAGAGAAAAGCAGGTCCAGCCGCATATGGAGATGAAGAAGAGACGTAAGTTGTCTTTTCATTTCTGGATGAAAAAAATGAGAAACCTTAATCTGATTTGAACAAAAAAATGGGCCTTGGCTTGGACCAATACTCACTGGCAGTACTCCCACAAATTTATTGTTGCACCCTTAAGCTCATGGCTTGAACTGTAGAAGCACTCCTGGTTTTTGATTTTTTTTTGGGTATCCGCGGGTACCCGCGGGTTTTAAAATATTCGCGGGTATTTTTTAAGTGGGTATCCGGCGGGTAGCGGGTTGGGTAACGGGTAGAATTTTATCTAGCGGGTCGGGTTGCGGGTAGGCACTATCCGTGCCCGACCCGACCCGGTCCCATCCCTAACTAAAACCCACTCTACTTCTCTCACCCCTAATACGTAAAACCCATACATCATATCTCTCAACAACCTCACTTTCACTCCTCTCATTCTTATAACTCATTCCTTTATCTTCCAATAATGAAAGAGAACTCTCAATTCCCTCCTACCCACACTCTTGGTCAAAGAGTGTAGATAAGTGCCCCTCAATATATATAATTAATGCAAGGTAAAATTAAACAAGGTGCACACCATTGAAACATGATTTTAAGTGTACCCATGACATTTTTTATACACAAACAACACCCCAATTCATCCAACATGTATACTCATTCCAACAACAACACTTTTTTCATAAAAGATAACCATGTATAGTCCATTATATAGCCCATATAGTAGAAAAACGAAAATGAACATGTATACCCCTTTACACAACAACACCTTTTGGAAAGCTAATATGTACAACCCAAGGTACACCCTTTTACAATACCAAAACGAAAATGATCAAGTGTCCATGCACAATTCCCCCCATGCAACAGCACATGAAACTTGAACACAAAATAAAAGTGCATGCATCAACATGTTATTTTTAATATCCTCAAAAGAAAGCAAATATGCAACAACATGTTAACTTTAATCTCACACAAAAAGAAGAAAACATGCAACATCATTACCATGTTACCTTCTACCCATCATACACCATGTTATATCTCAAGTTAAACTCATTACTTTTATTCCAAGCTAGCCTTCAAGGTTCTTAGGTTTCTTTCCTTTTTTAGACTCCAAGCCCTTCACTCTTCTAGGTTCCTTCCAAGTTTCGTCCAACCCCAAAAGCTAGGTTGAGTACTTTCTTTCTCTGACCAACTTGGTTGTTTCTCACTAGGAATTATTTCTCTCCACTCAATTTACGGCTCACTCATTCTCTTGTCCACTCTCACAAAGTTTGTAATACCCCTCATTATCTTAAAATTACACACTTAAGTAGAACCACCCCTAAACCTTTCTAACCCTTAACCACCCACTCAAGGTCACTCCCAAGGGCATCCTTAGCCTATTTCAAATTTTTTCCATTCCTAACTTCACATTAACACCCCTAAAACCTCTCTTTAATGTGTGTAAATGATAGGTTTAAAATATGTTTAAGTGTCTTTATAATACCCATTAATGTGGCCTACAATTCTTATAAAATGATAACCTAGACATCACAAAGTTACTTACAAGCTTCCTAAGTTTATAAAACATATGCCCCATGAAAACTAAAAGAAATGAAACCTACTAGCCTAGGAAGTAACGTATGGAAGGTACAAAATGTAAAGCAAAAGCCTCTCCCTTAGACGTTCACGGCTTGTCATCACAAACCAATTGTTTATTTCATTTATTTTCTCTCTCCAATGCAAAAAGGAATTTATAATAAAAGCAAACCAAAAAAACACATGTTGCAGCACACTAAAAAAATGACGTGAAAAGGCCCCCCTTTTCAACTTTCTTATACTAATTTACATGCACACAAAATATTAAAATAATATTACACTTATACACATTTCTCTCTCATCATTTAATGAAAGAAACAAAACAAAGAAGAAGCAACATTTCATTCACGGAATCACACATCTATAGACCTTGCTACAGCTAAGAACCTTCTTAGTCTTGGAAGAGTCTTCCTCCCTGCACCTCACCTCCTTCTTCTTGCACCTTCAATTTTACCAAAAGAATATTCATTTTGGAGGGGGAGGTGTGCTGGTGCTTGCCGCACTTGGCGAAGTGCATTGTTGAGTTGTGGTTGGCTTCCAGCTGCGGTGAATTCAATTATTCCGACTTGTTGCTTAACTGTAAATAACCCTTCTTTAGAGCACAATCACAATTAGACATGAAAAAAATTAACATCCTAAACAATTTTAAAATGATAAATTTGGTTGCATAAGGCAACCAAACATGGATATGTTGCTGGGGATATGTACTTGTCTTCTGTACGAGTACATGGCGAATGGAAGCTTGGAAGATTGCTTGTTCAACAGAGGAACGTCCTCCTATTCCATGGCAGCAAGGTTCTAAATTGCCGCAGAGACAACAACACTGGGGATATTTTTCTGCAATTGGTGACGACTATGGGTTTGACTCATCATGTTTCCAAAGTACCAGCATCAGGAGGAAGATCCATACGCCATTTTTCTCCTTCTGCTTCGCAGTTTTCCCAAACCGCAAATCAAACTACGGACAACATACATGCACCCCCATAAACCAACCGCAGATCCACCTACGGTTGCCAGAGGTCGAAGATCGAACTACGGTGGCACCATATCTGCACTTCCTACGGCGGCCGTTAACCGCACTTCCACTTGTGGTTTGGCCCAGCCCCTTCCATACTTTCCCAAACCCAGACCACAACAGATCCAAACATGGAAGATCCACACAGATCAAGCAAAATAAAAAACTACCACAATTTCTATCATTTCTCCCATGATAGAATCAACCACAAATTAAAAAAAATTACTAGCCTGGATTTTTATTTATGAGAAGAAAAAACCTGCAACCACCAACACCACACAGAGAGGGAGGACGAGAGCACAGATAGGAGAAACAATAAGGGGAGGGGTTTAAGGTTGCAGATGTTTTATGAAGGGAGGGGTGTAGGGTTTGAACTGGATGGGTCAATTTTTTGAAAACCAAAATATTCTGATCTCTGACCACCACCTAGACTAGACATAGGGACACGGTTGGAAATAAAAGAAAATTAGGAGGTGCAGGACGAAGTTGGTGAGGTGCAAGAAGAATCAATCGTCTTGGAAAGGTTCGAACTTAACACCAAGGAAACACTCCTCCCAAACACACACAACAACTAGTAGATCAGGCATTAACCAATGATAAAATAACGCAAATAATTATATTCAAATAATTTTTCAAGCTTTTTCGAAAATTAATATAAAACCATTATTAATTTAATTTCTTTCTCTTCCTTAAATATTTCTCAACAACGTTTTCCATCACAATCTAATACCACAAAAATAAAATACTTATAATAAGAAATCATTTTATTTATACGGTCTTATAGGAATTCCTTTATTATTTTAAACATATATGGAGTGATGAAATAACACATAATTTTTAGCTCTTTTTTAATTTAGATAGTCTGAAAAGGGATTACTTAATATTGGTTTTGTATCCTCAATTTGTTCTTTTGCATGTGTTATACGTTAGCTTCTGATTCTTTTTTTTTTATTTTATAATTTTTTTAATTTTTTATTAATTATTAAAAAAATTTCTTAATTTATAAAATATGTTTTTCAAGTTTTAACTCAATATTGTGTCACGTGACAATGTCCATGCTATATGCAAAGTCAATGTCAATATCATTTGTCAGTGTTAGTCTTTCGTCTCAATATATTGTATTTAATTTAATAAAAAAATTTCTTAATTTTTTTTAAATTAGGTCCAAATTTCGTTAATTTTTTTTAATTCAATCTCAATTTTAAATTTTAGAAGGAAAAGTTTTCATTATTTTAGAATTACATAAAATAATTCTTCATTAATTTTAAAATTAAAATAAAAATTATTTATTTCTTTAAAAATTTGAAAGAAAAAATCTCATTATTTTAAAAGTTAGAAGGAAAATTATTGATTATTTTAAAAATTAGATTGAAAGTTCTTCTTTATTTTTAAAATTAGAAGAAAAACTCATTATTTTCAAAATTAGAAGGAAAATTTTCATTATTTTTAAAAATAGAAGGAAAGTTCTTTATTATTTTTAAATTGAAAGGAGAATTCTTCATTTTTTTTTTAAATTAGAAGGAAAATTATTCAATATTTTTTAAACTAAGAGGAATTCCTTTTTTTATTTTTAACATGGAGTGATGAAATAACACATTATTTTTAGCTCTTTTTTAATTCAGATAATGTGAAAAGTGGTTTACTTAAATAAAGATTCAGATGATAATAATAACTAGATAATGTATGTAATTGTGTAAGTAATAATAGATTTTAGCTTATATCCTCAATTTGGTTTTGTATTTGTCCACTTTATTTAATATGGTGTAGTTGTTAAAGTATGTTCAATTTAGTTCTTTTACATGTGTTCTATGTTAGATTGTGATTCTTTTATTTTTCTTTTTAATTTTTTTAATTTTTTATTAATTTTTTAAAAAATTTCTTAATTTATGAAATATGTTTTGTCAAGTGTTAATTCAATTGAGTCCTTATTTCTTACTGTTAAATTAAACTTAATGTCGTTAATGCATATTTGACATGACATATTGAACTATATTTTTAATTAACATGACTGAATGACGTGTATTTGGATTATTTTAAAATTAAAAAACTGAGAGTTACGGTCGCCACCCACCGCAGAGCTTCTTCTTTCAGGTTGGCTTCTCTCTTAAAGTTTCATCAGAGAGTTCTCCCTCTCCTCTGATTGTGCCATTCATTCCTTAACTTTAATAGTAGAAATATAAAACGAAAATATTCTCTTGTGCTGAAACATGTACTTCTGCATAATATTGGTAATCTTCCCTACGTCAATGAAACTTTACCAGCAAACTCACTCCATTTTGTAATCTTCAGCTGAAACAGGTACTATCCTTGCTGCAAAATCCACCCATTTTGGAAGCTTGGTGAATGGCCCAACCAAGTGAATGCCTGCCCCTGGAAAATAAACTTCTCCTCACAACAAAACTTTCCTTCGTGGTAGAGTCTGGTAATGAAGAGCCATCATTTGCCATCCCATCATCATTCTTCTCTTCAACTTCACCAATGTTATCTCTAGAATCCGAAGAAGACAACAAATAATATAGAAACCCAGTGAATGACGAAGTATCAGTCCCATCAATAATTGTCAAAAATAGGGTTGAGAAGAACAGTGGCTAAATCAAAAACAAAGTAAGCTGCTTTGCTCCCAAACGATTGCTCTTTACCCATATGTTATTCCTATTTATGGAATAAGATGCAATTCACGAAGAATTTCCACTGCTAAAAATTAAAATAAAAGAAAAAACGAACTAAGATTCCAATATTCCCAACGCTCTCGCGATTAAGCTTCGGCAATTTGTGGTTGAACATTTGTGCGAGGTAGGGTTTTCGTGATTAGGGGTTTTTCTGGTTTTTGATTTAAGAATTTTCACAGGTTTTGTCTCGCGATTGGGTTCCTGCAATTTGTAGTTCTATCTACGGTAGCTGCCATGGAAGTGATTTGGTGATGGGAGAAGATGAAGAATGACATTTCAGAAGCAATGTTTAGACCTTTCCATGTGTTCTATGAAATGAGATGACCACTTTGCCCTTATTTAAATTTTATTTTCCCTTTTTGCACTCCATTTTTTAATTCAAAAATTAAAAATATACAATTCACCTACGTTTTTAATGCCACATTATTTAAGAAGACACTATCAGCATGTCATCTAATACTATCCTCAATAGAGTCTTCTCAGTTTGACGGAAAGTCCCTATTTGATAAATTTTACAAAAATAAAGACCCAATTGAGATGCCAAAAAAGAAAGGAACATATTTGAGATTCTGAACGAAAATAGGACCCAGTGAGACATTAAACCTAGATTTTAGCTTAAATACTCAATTTGGTTTTATATTCATCCACTTTATTTAATATGGGATTAGTTTTTTCGGATGTTTAGTGTAGTTGTTAAATTATGTTCAATTTAGTTCTTTTAAAGGTGTTATATGTTAGCTCGTGATTCTTTTATTTTTTTTTAAAATTTTTTATTAATTTTTAAAAAAATTCATAATTTATAAAAAATATTTTTCAAGTGTTAATTCAATATTGTGTCACGTGGCAGTGTCAATGCTATGCGCGAAGTCAATGTCAATGTCATTTGTCAATGTCAGCCTCTCGTCTCAATACATTGTATTCAATTTAATCCAAATTTTTCTTAATTTTGTTTAATTTAGGTCCAAATTTCGTTAATTTTTTTTTAATTTAGTCTCAATTTTAAATTTTAGAAGGAAAAGTTTTCATTATTTTAGAATTTACATGAAAAAAATTCTTCATTAATTTTAAAATTAAAAGAACAATTCTTTATTCATTTAAAAATTTTGAAAGAAAAAATGTCATTATTTTTAAAGTTATAAGGAAAATTCTTCATTATTTTAAAAATTAGATAGAAAGTTCTTCATTACTTTTAAAATTAGAAGAAAAATTTCTTATTATTTTTAAAATTAGAAGGAATTTTTTTTTTTAAAATTAGAAGGAAAGTTCTTTATTATTTTTAAAATTGGATGGAGAATTCTTCATTTTTTTTAAATTAGAAGAAAAATTATTCAATATTTTTTAAATTAATAGGAATTCCTTTCTTATTTTTAACATATATGGAGTGATGAAATAACACATTATTTGTAGCTCTTCTTTAATTCAGATAATGTGAAAAGTGGTTTGCTTAAATAAAGATTGATGATAATACTAACTAGTTAATGTATGTAATTGTGCAAGTAATAATAGATTTTAGCTTAAAATTACTCGATTTGGTTTTATATCCGTCTACTTTATTTAAAATGGGATTAGTTTTTTCGAATGTTTGGTGTAGTTGTTAAATCATGTTCAATTTAGTTCTTTTATATGTGTCATATGTAGCTCGTGATTCTTTTATTTTATTTTCAAGTTTTTTTATTAATTTTTTCAAAAAATTCTTAATTTATAAAAAATGTTTTTCAAGTGTTAATTCAATATTGTGTCATGTGGAAATGTCAATGCTACGTGCGAAGTCAATATCAATGTCATTTGTCACTATCAGTCTCTCATCTCAAAATATTGTATTCAATTTAATCCAAATTTTACTTAATTTTTTTTAATTTAGATCCAAATTTCGTTTAATTTTTTTTAATTCGGTCTGAATTTTGAATTTTTGAAGGAAAAGTTTTCACTATTTTAGATTTACATGAAAAAAAAAATTCTTCATTAATTTTAAAATTAAAAGAAAAATTCTTTATTCCTTTAAAAATTTGAAAGAAAAAATATCATTATTTTAAAAGTTAGAAGGAAAATTCTTCATTATTTTAAAAATTAGACAGAAAGTTCTTCATCATTTTTAAAATTAGAAGAAAAATTCCTTATTATTTTTAAAATTAGAAGGAAATTTTTAAAATTAGAAGAAAAATTCCTTATTATTTTTAAAATTAGAAAGAAATATTTTTTTTTTTTAAATTAGAAGGAAAGTTCTTTATTATTTTTAAAATTGGATGGAGAATTCTTCATTTTTTTTAAAATTAGAAGAAAAATTATTCAATATTTTTTAAATTAATAGGAATTCCTTTCTTATTTTTAACATATGGAGTATTAAAATAACACATTATTTTTAGCTCTTTTTTACTTCAGATAATATGAAAAATAGGTTGCTTAAATAAAGATTCAGATGATAATAATAACTAGATAATGTATATAACTGTGCAAGTAATAATAGATTTTAGCTTATATACTCAATTTGGTTTTATATTTGTCTACTTTATTTAATATGGGATTAGTTTTTTCGATTGTTTAGTTTAATTGTTAAATTATGTTCAATTTAGTTTTTGTGCGTGTCATATTTTAGTTCGTGGTTCTTTTTTTTTTTTTAATTTTTTTTAATTTTTTAAAAGATTTCTTAACTCTAAAATTTGTTTTTCAAGTGTTAACTCAATATTGTGTCATGTGACAAGAGTCAATGTTATGTGTAAAGTCAATATCAATGTCATTTGTCAATGTCATTTGTCACCGTGAGTCTCTCTTCTCAATATATTGTATTCAATTTAATCCAATTTTTTCTTAATTTTGTTTAATTTAGTGTCATGTGACAACAGACAATGCTATGTGTAAAATCAATGTCAATGTCATTTTGTCAATGTCGTTTGTCACCGTGAGTCTCTCCTCTCAATATATTGTATTCAATTTTATCCAAATTTTTCTTAATTTTATTTAATTTAAGTCCAAGTTTCATTATTTTTTTTAATTCAGTCTCAATTTAAAATTTTAGAAGAAAAATTTTCATTATTTTAGAATTACATGAAAAGAATCTTCATTAATTTTAAAATTAAATGAAAAAATCTTTATTCCTTTAAAAATGTGATAGAAAAATTCTCACTATTTTAAAAATTAGAAGGAAAATTATTCATTATTTTAAAAATTAGATAGAAAGTTCTTCATTATTTTTAAAATTAGTAGAAAAATTTTTCATTATTTTTAAAATTGGACGGAAACTTTTTATTATTTTTAAAATTAGAAGGAAAGTTCTTTATTAATTTTAAAATTGGAAGGATAATTCTTTATTTCTTCTAAAATTAGAAGGAAAATTATTCAATATTTTTTAAATTAATATGAATTTCTTTATTATTTTTAAATTAATAAAAAAAATTCTTCATTATTTTTAAAAGTAAAAGGAAAATTCTAATTTATTTCTAAAATTAGAAGGAAAATTCTAATTTATATCTAAAAGGAAAATTCTTTATTTATTTTTAAAATTAGAAGAAAAAAATTTCATTATTTTAAAACCAACTCTAAACCTATTTTTTAGATGTTTCAAATATAAATTTAATAATTATATACTCATAATATAGTTAGAGTTGGTTTAAAATAGTGAAAAAAATATTTAATAAAAATATGAAATTTAATAGAAATTAAACTTGTTCTCTGTTTAGAAAGGAACAGAATTGAGACTAAAACAAATAATATTAATAATAATTGAAACTAAATTAAATAAAATTAACAAAAAATGAAATTTAATTGAATATAAAATAACACTGATATGTCACACAAGTATTGACTTACACATGGACATTGAGTTAACACGAGACACTAATATTATCATAAATGTTATCAGCATACTCTAAAAGAAAAAAAAAAACTTCCAGCACATTAACTCAAATGAAATCTCTCCAACGTATATTACCCGAAACTTACATCATGTCATTAAGGACGACATTGATTATTGAAAATCTGTTGAATATGACCATAAAAGATTGTGTTACAGCCATTAGCATTAACATGCACAACCCTATTGATCTTTCCCTTTACACTGCAAAAGCCTATAAAACGCCACCAGCTTTTGTTTAGCTAAGCACCAGAAAACCACACATTACCAATGGCCAACACAGTAGTGAGCTTGGTTTCAATAGCCCTTCTTTGCCTTACAACAGCACAAGGGAGCACAAATTTTCATGGAATATCCTCTTCGGTTACTGATCATGATTTTCATATTGATGGTATCTGCGAAACAGCAGTAGAGACAAAAGGTTACCAGTGTGAAGAACATAAGGTACATATTGCTATATATATTCTCTCATTCTGTTATTGAATCCACTTTCCTGAGATTATGAAGTCATTATTTCACTGCTGGAGTCAGGTTGAGACAGACGATGGCTACATCCTGAGTCTGCAAAGGTTGCCGGCGGGGCGGTCTGGTCACAAAGCCGACAAGCCACCGGTGCTTTTGCAACATGGTCTCTTTTGTGTAAGTTATCAAGGCCTAGACAGATACATATACAAGTTTTTAAGATCTTTTTAGGGGTTTTTCTATTGGATAAAGGTAGTGGAAGAGTTTAAAAATTTTCTAACTTGAATCCAAACGAGCATATGAGAGAAGCATATGCATGTGATGAACTAAGATAATTAAGTTGTGTTGTGTGGTTTCAGGATGCCCTGTCATGGCTGATAAATCCTCCAGATGAAGCATTGGGTTTTATCTTAGCAGATAATGGATATGATGTGTGGATTTCCAATACTCGTGGAACAAAATATAGCCGCAGCCACAGATCACTGAGTCCTAATGACGCGGTTCTCTTACTTATTATGATCAGTTACATGGATTTTGACCTTGAATAAACTAGTTCATAGCTACTCAAATGGATAATTGTTTTTTGTAGGCTTTTTGGAATTGGTCATGGGATGAGTTGGCTAGTTATGATCTTCCTGCTCTCGTGAAGTATGTGCATAACAACACTGCTCAGAAAATTCACTATGTTGGCCATTCCTTGGTATGCTTCCAATTTCATTCTCTAGTCCCTACAGATCCGAAACATAGATATTAATGTACAGATATGCATATGTTAAAGTCTTGATTTAAAATATCAATTTTCAATTTTAAGGGGACAAATATAAAAGAATTTACAAGAAATATAAGGTTAAAACTCAATGATTTTATAAAAGTCATCCGTTTTAGAGAAATTCAAAATATATCTTAGCCTTCTTAACTTGACATGTGTATAATAAAAAAAGGTGATTTTGTGAATTGCAGGGAACCTTAATGGCTTTTACTGCTTTCTCTAGGGGACAAGTGTTGGACAGGTTGAGATCAGCTGCATTGCTTTCCCCAATTGCTCATATGCGTCAAGTTAATTCACCGATAGCAAGAGTCTTTGCTGACACATTTTTAGCTGAGGTGAGACAAGCATCATCATTTAAATATCAGTTCATATATTTCATACAATTTGAGTTTGATGATTTTTTTTTTTTTTTTTTTTTGTATTTTCTTAATAACGGGACAGCATCTCAACTTTATAGGCATCGGTGAATTCATTCCAAACGGGTAACATAAAACATACATTACCTTGTTGGGTAACTTCTTTATGTCAAAATGTTATGATTTTGATTAAGTTGTTGGATAAAATAAGTGAAATGATTCCAAGTGTAGTAGCTAAAACATTAGACCTTGTGACGAGCAGAGAAGGATCTACCAGATTAGTGGAAGGCATTTGCAAGACTTTAAGAATTGACTGCTCAAAGCCGTTGGCATATTTCACAGGTACGATGAATATTAACCAACTAAATTTCGGTGATTATTTTGACATTGCTTACCTTGTAATTCTAGGTCCAAATTGCTGCTTAAATTCCACCCTGTTAAATTCCTTGCTTGATCATGGACTACAGTCAACAGCTACTAAGAATTTGATCCATCTTAGTCAAAGTGAGTATCCATATTTATATTGTTGGTGTGACAGTTTTGAAGATAATTTTTTGGGTTATTAACCCCACTCTTTTCGTGTTTCTTGTCTTGATTCTAAGTAGTGATCAGAACAGGAAATATAGCCAAGTATGATTACGGTAATTTTTTAAAGAACAGGCAGAACTATGGAGAATCATTTCCTCCTCCTTATGACTTGACAGCAATTCCAAAGGAATTTCCTCTTTTTGTGAGCTATGGAGGGTCAGATATGCTATCTGAAGTAAATGGTGTGAAGCTTTTGCTGAATGACCTGAAGAGTCATGATGCAAACAACCTCGTCGTGTTGTTTAGGAAAGAATATGCTCACGTTGATTTTTTCATGGCTACCAATGTTAAACAAGTTATTTATGATCCTGTTATATCTTTCTTCCAGGCTAATTGATTCTGCAACTGTACTTTATTTCACTTCAAATAATATAATTCTTTTTATCCATCCAGTTAGTTCAACATAATATGTTGCACTTTTGAGTAACTTTTGAAATTTATCAAACAATAGTCAACAATATATTAATATAAAAAAAAAAACGTCTAAATAATTGGGTAAGTATTTAACCAATAGAATCATATATTTTTGGACAAAGTAATAGAAATAAGAATAGTGTCGAATGCAAATGAATATTCTAAATGTTATAGAAACTATAAATAGAACACAACATATATATAGTATCCCATTAAACAAAAACACAAACGCTCTCATAAGGCTAGCATATAGTCAACTAGCATATTATAATGTCCGAAACCAAGAGCTGAAGTAGTGTCTAAGAATAAGTATCTCTCTTTGAAATCCCTCAATAGATTACGTGAGCGTGAGCAAAAATAAGCCAGCCTGACGAAAGTTCAAATTCCTATATAACACTAAGAATTAAGGAGATGCTTCAATACAAATAATGTTATATCAAACAAAGCCTCATAGAGAATATTGTTTGATAAGTGACCACTAAACGCTTTAGTCTTAAAGAAAAGCATCTTATGATTACACCTGATCGACGAATATACACAAACCATGTATTTATTAGTGAAATGACAAGTGAAAAAAGTGTCTTGAACACACTATACTAATTAACGCTTATTAACATTCAAAAACATTTAAAGCGTGTATGAAAAAGTAATTAAGTAGTTGTATATTCTCTGTTGATAGGGGGAGCTATGTGAAAGCTAAACCCTTGTGTGTTGACAACAACAAAAATGTTTTAATAGTTTCTTGCACAACAATTGAAATGTTTAGCTGTGTTTATATGCTTGTTTGTGCTTAAACTGCTTGGTTTGCATACTTACTATGGTTAAACATGAGTTTATATCTGTGGTATGCATATTCATAGTTTTGAATGATAAAACACTTTGCACAGTGCATATCTACATGAATTAATCAATTACAGTGTTTATGTAATCAATTAGATTCATCAAATATTAACAAATGTTTAACTGTGACAAACTGTAAGTTTTAACTGATTACATTATATGCATAATTGATTAAAACTCATGTTTTTTCTCGTACCTAATTACCGAGTGCAGTGATGTGTTTTCAGATGTAAAAGTTTTCAAATTTGTTTAAGTGTAATACTTAACCGATCACACTACTTTCTTAATCGATTAAATCCTCTGCACACTGAAAATTGTTTTCTTGTTAAGTCTTAACTACCATAACAGTCATATTTTGAATTGTTTTGACTTACATCAATTGTGCAACCAATTACATTAAATGTGTAATCTGTTAAATATGTTTTGATGTAATTATGGTATAACAGTGTAAATTGCTTAACCGATTACATTAATATTGTAATAGATTAAGATGCATCAGACTTAAGAAAACTAAATATTGATGCATAACTGATAACGATCCAAAAACCGTTATTTTCATACTTAAATTTGATATTAAAACACCCTTTATTACTTAGAATTAGCTTGAAATCATGCAATTTGCTTAAGTTAGAGAATAAGAGAGTCAAAGTTGGTTTTCGTGGTTTTATGCTTGGTTTTCCCTTGTTTTGACAGGATTTATCTGGAATTGAATGATGGAGGTTGAAGTAGAAAATAGTTGAACTTAAGAGAAGGTGGAAAAGTGAAGAAAAGAAGAGTCGCAACCATCGTCGGGCGGTGAAACCACCGTTGAGCGGTGTACTCTTTAGAGAACTCTTTGTCAGACGCTCAAGTGTCACCACTGAGGGGTGAATTTACACTAGTAAAAAACAGATGTTATACAGAGCACATTATTGCCACGGTTCACCAGGAACTGCAGCATAATACTGCGCGGTGGCAATTTTGAAATTAAAACGAACTTATAGGCCGCGGTTGGCCAGAGAACCACGGCCTATACCCTGGTCAAACATCTGCCCTTGAAGCCACGTCACAAAAATAATAAAATGCTGGGCGAATATGCCGCGGTTCTGCTAGGAACCGCGACCTATCCCCCTAAACGTTCTGACATTTTGCAAATTTTCAGCACTGCAATAAATTTGTAGCAGAATATGCGGCGGTTGTACCGCGAACCGTGGCATATTCCCCTGGCAACATTCTGACTTTTCCTAATATTCAACACTGCAATAAATTTGCAGGAGAATAGGCAGCAGTTGCATGCAGAACCACGACCTATTCCCCTGGTAACGTTCTGACATTTAATATTCAACAATGCAATAAGTTTGCAGGAGAATAGGCAGCGCGTGCCAGCAGAACCGCGACATATTGGTAGGACAATAGACCGCGTTCTCCCACTCAACCGCGGCATAAAGTTTTCTGCAAAATTGCCATTTCATTTTAATTTTTATTTTTTTAAAATGGGAATAGGCCGCGGTTCGCAGTACAACCGCAACATATGTTGCACTATGTCCGCGGGTTTAATCTGAACCGCGGTAGTATCCCTTACATAGGTTAAAAAACTTTGAACAGTTTTCTTCTTCCACGCTCTTTTCAGAAAACCAGAAAACGAAACCCCACCGCGCTGCAAGCTTTTCTCCGTCCGGACTCTGCTTCTCCGTCCGCCTCCACATTGACGCCGGCCATTCCCGAATCGTCATTGTCGCCGTCGGACCCGTGCTTCTCCGTCGCGACCACATTGACGCCAGCCCAAATCGTCTACGGCGGCGGACCCTGCTTCTCCGCCGCGACTCTGTTCTCCGTCACGACCCTTCTTCTCCGCCGTGCCAAATTTATTTGCGAATAGAACCAAAACAGATATGGAAGCTATCCTGATTTGTATTCAATATCTGCTTGATGTCTGATTGCTTGTGATGAAATGTTGTTTCAATTGATTTCAATTGTTTTTATGTGATTTCTTGAATTCAATTTGATTATCCCCTACCTTCACCGTCGATTGTTGAAAAGAAGAGGGCACTGTCGTGTTATAAAGAATGCCACTGTCGTTTTGTGATATTAAGAAGATTGAATTTTGTAATTAAAAATTGAAGGAGTTAAATTATAAAAGTGTAATAAGGAAGTGGTGAAAAAAAAGTAGATTCTGATATTGAAATAAAGATTGATTATTGTGGTGGAGGTAATACGTGAGGCACTAAAAAACATAAAAGAGATCATAAATATGAGTGAAGCAGAGGAGTGTGATCACAAATTCCACACTGTGCTAGACATTGTTAGTAGGAAAGTAGTTTTGAGTTTTTCTTCTGCTTAGAATATTTTTTTGTAAAAAAAACAAACTTATTTAGTAAAAAGAAAAATATAAATAGAAAAGCCACTGATGGTCCAAATTGCACCAAACTTTTTTACAAATTAAAAATACAAATTTACACTAAACTATACAGAATTTATTTTTTTTTATTGCTCGATCTCCATCCCTACCATTTCTTACATTCCAAATTATTTGATAATATTAGTCATAAAATCTTTGTAGTAATTTTGTGTTATTGATTTTTGTAGGACTTTTTATTATATAATTCGATGGGGTTAAGTTATATAAAATTAAAAAAAGAAATGTAAAATAATATTGAATACAAATCAGGATGAGTGTTAATTTATAAATTTCTTCACATCATTGTGTTCTACATTCCTGTGTTGGAAATTGTGAGGATGAGAATCATGGGTTTTCTTGTTTAGGAATAGTGTGTTAAAGTTACAAATTATTGTTAATTTATTTATGGTTTGTTTTAAATAATTAATTTTTCCAATATTGAACTGGAGGAAAAGAAGAAAGTGTATGGATATAATGTTCTCGTGAGCTTTTCAATACAATCATGCGAAATTGATTTACAATATTTTTTTTTTATTAATTTTGATGTATATTATGTGTACACGTGCCTTTTTCAATTAATATAAACTTTTTTAGATTAATTAATGGTGTATGGTAAAAATTTCAAATATATAATCATGTTAAATATTTAAACTGCTATCTAACACTTTTTGTAATAATCTTATTTACTTTAATAATCTTATTTACTTTAGTATGCTTTTATTTTTATTTTTTTTGCCTAAAAAAATCACTCCTGCGAATTAAAAGTAGTCATGGGTTTCTTGATTGTATATAATTTTAAAAAATTGAGGGGGTTTGATGGAATCTTAATTAGGGAAACCATTCAAAGGAGCAGTAACTCAAGCTAAGACTAAGAAAGGGAAGTTAAAGAAAGACTTTCTAAAGCTTTCTTGAGTTTCTTTCTCTAAAGTCTTAGAAGGATTATATTTTAAAACATGTTTACTTTGTTTTGTAGGGCCTAAATAAAGCTTGGACATCATGAATTATCCAACCAAAGACTCCTTGGATCAAAGAAAGCAAAAGAAGAATGGTTGACTTTGGGATTGGAATTGGATGCATATTGAATCTGGATCAGGTTTTGGCCCAGCCAAAACCCTTTTCCCACCCAGCCACACGGAAGAAGCATGCTTCCCATGAGTCTTTGCTGATATGTTTTGAAGCAAGGCACACATGCACCTGCCAGCTAGCTTTTTGGTTTGAATTACATTTGCTTTTGGAGGGAAATTGGGTCAGATTAAGGGCTCCTCTTCTTCTATAAATAAGAGGGTCATTACCTTGTAAAAAGCACTTTTGAGCTTGCAATGTTATGCTGCAGAATTAATTTCCCAGCTTCTTGTGCTCTGAAGTCACCTTGTTCTTCTACTTCTTCTCCCTTTCTCAAGCTTCCTTCCACCTTAGGAAGGTCTTCTGAGCTGAGAGATCTCACCCATACACATCTCCTCCATTAAAACACATTGAACACTACATCATCAATTCATTTTCCGCTGCAACCTCTGTCTCACTGGTTTCTTCTGGCTTGGAGCTCTTAATTGCGTGATTCAAGCTGGATTTGGTCTCCATCAGGGTTACTCCCTGTACCTCCCCAATTCCATCCCCCACCCCCCATTCCATTTTTACCCTTTGCTCTATTTTTTCTATTCCAATTTTATCCTTTAGCAAAAATTTATATTTAGAAATAAAATTTTATGATTTTATTCTCCCACCCCCACATAACCTATTTATTCTTTTTTTTATCTTCATGCTTTCATCTTTACGTTTTCTTCTCAGGAATTCTTTGTTCTATTTTTCTAGAAATTCTTTCTCCCATTCTTCTTGTATTTCAAGTGATAATTGAGATATCGATTTCTCCTGGAAGAATTTGTCCTTAAATTATTATATCTCTGCATTGCATTGGTGTGGTAGTGTTGTATCCAACCTTTAACCAGCGATCCTCTTCGAGTCGAGGGTAGTAATACTTTCGTAAATCCGTTAAACGGATGGCGACTTCCGTTTACCCTTAAACGGATGTTGACATCCGTTTACGGATTCCCACATCCGTTTAAGTGTTTTTTAGATTATTTTAGATTATGATTTTGTTAGTTTTATTTTTTAAGATTTGTTTTTATTAGTTTTATTTTTAAGATTTGTTTTTATTAGTTTTATTTTTTTAAGATTTATATTTTAAGATTTGTTTTTATTAGTTTTATTTTTTTAAGATTTATATTTTAAGATTTGTTTTTATTAGTTTTATTTTTTACAATTTTTTTATTAGATTTTTATTTTATTAGTTTTATTTTTTAAGATTTGTTTTTATTAGTTTACTTTTTATATTAATTTTCAGATATTTTAATAATGGAATTTATATGTTTTGATGTATTATTTTTAAATATATTTTTAACGTATTTTAATAATTTATATTTGAAGATCTATATATATTGTTATTTATTTTTCACGATATTTAATTAGTTTTTAAACTGAAAACATAAAAATAGGAAACAGATGTCAACATCCGTCGACGATATCGACATCCGTTTCAGTGCCTGGACGTCTTCTTCATCAATACACATAACACACAGAGCACACAAATGACAAAACTCAACAGTAGACCACAGAAACCTCAACAAACATACCAACCAGATATCAACAATAGACAAAGCTACCCAATCCTACACATTACATACATTAAAAAAAATACAAGAAACGAAAAAGAAACTAACCTGTCGAAACGTCTACCACCTCTCTGCACCGCGCCGCACCGCACCGGACCACCACACAGTCACACACCGCCACCCGCCGCACACCAAAACCACCAGGCCCCACAAAGCAACAGAAGGTTCAGAAGAGGACTGGGAGAGTGAGAGTTGCAGAGGGCGTTTCAAAATGAAACCTTTGGTGGGGTGAGAATACGAAGGAGAGGAAATCTATGGGTCTGTGTGTGTTTGACTGAAGCAGAGTGTAAAAGAGGTAGGGTAGGTTAACTTTAATAAATAGGGGTAAAAAGGTAAAAATAAAAAATACAAAAAAGTTATTTTTGTATTTAAAAAAAAATCCAAAAAAATTGGGTGGGTGGGGGATGGAAATAGGGAGGTACAGGGAGTAACCCCCAAAATTGAGATATGTTATAGGATTTATTTGTTCATCTTTATAATATAATTTGAAAAGATATTACTATAAATTATTTTTGAAAAAATAAATAGTCTATCTTGCATTAATCTAAAATATGAAATTAAATATAGCAATGTCAACAAAACACTAGTAGAAAAAAACCATTCTATGACAGACCTATTATGATGGATAATCGGTGGCTAGTTTTGCAAATCAATTATAATATATAATACAGTAACAAACTTTTAAATAATTTCGATATGTATTATGACGGAGTTATGAAAATCAGTCATAATATATAAAATGTGGTGACAAACTTTTAAATAAGTTTTAAATATATTATGACGTGGTTTTGGCAGTTGTTATAATACAATTTTGATAATATATTATAACTGGTTTTGAAATATCAGTCATAATATCTTTCTTGAATTTTAGTCCCATAGATGGCTTCGCAAATGGCGATCTCTTCCGCATGCGTTCCGCTCTCTTCCCTAAACTCTCTTCCCTCATCAAAACCATATCCACTTTCCTGTACTCTTATAGGAGCCTCAGCTTACGGATCCCGCTCCTCTCCCTCCCAATCCCGCCTCCGGCAGCCCTCTCTACCACCAAAACTGGCGCATCTCTTCCTCTCTTTATTTTTTTCTCCTTTGAAACCCTCCCTTCCTGAGAGATCAGTTTTTCACAACCACAAGGTACTTTGATTTCGTGTTTTTGTTGGTCTGCATTTTCGTTTCATGCAATGCATTTCATTCTCTTTGATGTTCTCGGTGCGTCGATTGTGTTATTTGCTTTTCTTCTTTAGTTTACAGGTGCCTTTGCATATTCTAGGGTTTTACGGTTTTGCGTTTAGCTGTGTCAGACGCTCAAATTGAACTAAGTTTTGAGAGATGAGTGTTTGAGAAACAAAAGAGAAAAGAGAAGGGAGAAGAGAAAGAAGGATGTCGTCGTTGTCGAGCATGTTCGGGTGTGGAGTGGTAGTGCGTCATCATTTTCATGTTTTTTTTCTTTCTCTGTTTTCTTCAAGCCTCATACTCTACTCTTTAAACATTTTATCTCATATTTCGTGTTTTAATCTCAAATGAAACTTTTCATCTGTGCATTTCTTTTTGATGAATTCACTTTTTGATGTATGGGGAGCACGCGTTATAGAGAATTCGATTAATTTGCGAACTAATGGTTTGGTTTTCCAATTCAGCTATTAGACTAAAACTAGACACTCTTCCTACACACTTAGGAACACTTTGAAACTTCCTTTACCTTTATATTTCTGAATTCTTGTAGACAAATGTTCTTTTTGCACTACTTTTCTTCTTACCGTTTTCTTTTTCACATTTTTTGCTACTGAACTGATTTGGTTTCATAGGAGTTGTATGATATGTTATTATGTTTTGGTTCTTATTATGGTGCTGGACTCTGTCGCATGTATATCCTTTCCAACCTACTCCAGCACCGGTGCCAACATCCCTGGTTGGTTGGATGTCAAATCCAACAACTGTTGAACATCCTGCAGTCTCCGGTGGAGCTATAGGTCTTGGTGCACCGTCAATCCTGGGTATTATATTCTTTTGCTTTCTTTAGTTCTCTAACTCTCAATGACTAGTTGAATTTAGGATGTTGTTTGGTTTATAATCTTTGACCTCTGATGTTTTATTGCCTCTAATCTTTGACCTCTGATGTTTTCTTGATGCAATGTATTCACTAAGGCCTTTAAAGTGTGGGATCTTAGTGCTTGTTCAATGCCCTTTCAGGTTGCCTTTCTCACCTTATTTGTTGATTACCAAACCCTCAGAACTGTTGAGTTTGCAATGATTGAAAACAAAACTAATGATAATCAATTCAGGCTGCTTTTATTAAAGATCCAGGTGTTTCTGTCAATCGTGTGATTTGGAGTCCTGATGGGGCTTTATTTGGTAAAAGCTTTTTAATTCTTCGTGATTTTTGTGATGTGAGTAATGTATACTGTCAAAAGTCAACTAAAGGAGTCTCTCATTTATGAGTTTTTCTATTGTGTAGGAGTTGCTTACTTAAGGCACATTGTTCAGATATACTCTTACCATGGCGGGGATGAAGTCCGACAACATTTGGAGGTATATGCACATGCAAACACTTGTACAATGAAGAGTTCTTTTTGCTTAATTTAGGTTTTATTGACTCCTTTGTGTAATTGTTTACTTGAACTTAAATAGATTGATGCTCATGTCAGTGGAGTTAATGATTTAGCATTTTCACACCCGAATAAGCAGTTATGTGTCATTACCTGTGGTGATGATAATACCATTAAGTAGGTCTGTCAAATTTTGAGCTTAGTTTTATGATGTGAAGATAACATGTGTCTAACTAAGTTATTCAACTTAAGGTTTGGGATGCTGCTTCTGGAGCAAAACAGTATACCTTTGAAGGTCATAAGGCTCCAATTTATTCTGTTGGTCCACATTATAAAGAAAACATTCAGGTACACGCTGACTTTGATACCCAATGGGAAAATGCTGGTTGAGTTTGTTGCTATATGATTCCTTTAGCTGTATTGGTAGAGTGCCCTATAGAAAATCCTTTGACAAGGGTACTAATTTGTTTTCTTATTGAAACTCTATATGCTATAGTTCATCTTTTCCACGACATTAGATGGAAAGATAAAAGCATGGTTGTATGATAATTTGGGATCTCGTGTTGATTATGATAATTTGGAATCTTTTGGGGGATATGGCGGTCCTATGCGATCATATGGGAGGATGTATGATAGCTTAGACTTTGACGATGTGAGTATTTACATCTAATAATTTTATAAGCAATATACATACACACACTTGCATAAAAGTTATAGTTGTCTGTTAAAAGATTTCTATCTTCATATGGTATATTGATCTTTGTCTTTGTTATGCAGGGTATTCTGTGTCAAGTTCAGTGGCGATGAAAGTTATGTAATTTCAGGAAGGGACGATACTAACCTTAGGATTTGGAAGGCAAAAGAATCTAAGCAACTTGGAGTATTTTCTTGCTTCTTATATTACTTAGATTTGAGTGAAGTAATTAATGTGTAAGAGAGCATATCCTTAGCATTATGTAGCAATGTTTATCATGATTTCGATCATGATTAATTGTCTTATTTCTTGACTGAGTCATACCTGTCCATGTATATAGTTTATAAAATCATTATGTATTAAATATTATTATGCAATTTAATGTTTGAAATAGATTTTATTATGTTAGTTCAAATGAATATGTTCATTTCATTTTATATTGATTATAAATTAATTGATGAGATTATAATGCAGGAAATTATTTGTAAACTGAATGAATATGTCAAATGTAAATAATAATTTTTTTTTTTACAAAATAAGTTTTTATGATAGGTGAATAATCTATGTAATAAAAGCTTATTTATGAAAAATATATATTATGATAGGTGAACAATTATTAGTTATAATATGTTCTACATATTATGATAGGTATAAAAATATTTGTCATAAAATGTTACATATTATGATAAATAAATTTAGTAACATCATAATAAATTTGTTATATTATGACTGATAAGTGAAAATATGTCATAATATACTCTATTTATTATGATAGGTGACAGAAAGTCCGTCATAATACACTGGACCTATTATGATGCTCAGAACTATGATGTCAGGTTATCCGTCATAATAGGTGCTTTTAACCTATCATAAAAAGCGTTTTTTCCACTAGTGAAGAAACATAATTAATTCAATCATTGTAAACAATCTTAAGAACTAAAATGTTATACGAATCGAAATTACATTATATCATTAGACAAAATAAACTTAAAAGTTGATTACTAAATATTTAAATAGGTGTCATCAATTGTTGTCATATTTGTAATACAAAAAAATCCAAGAGATGAAAGTGTGAATGGTTATCTCTAATCCACTAAGTTTAACTAATAATTTTGTTTTATTGTTAGATTATTGAAACTTTATAAAAGTTAGTAATATAAAATTTTGTATGATTGAATTTATCATTTGATTGCTTATTAATTGTATGATTTGATTTAATATGTAAAATTATATAGTTGTAATTTTAAAATATTTAGGAATTAATCGAAATTGGATTAATTTACCACGCATTAGTGCTGAGTACGAGAGAGGTGTAGAGGAATTTATACAATTTGCGCAACGTAATGGGGGGAGAAGTGATGATGAAGTGAAGTTTAGATGTCCTTGTGTGAACTGTTTGAATGAGAGAAAGTTGAACGCAACCCAAATTAGAGAACATCTTATCTGTGATGGTTTCCTAAGATG
>NW_014542367.1:1221374-1268491 GCF_000741045.1 Vigna radiata var. radiata | reverse complement strand
CTAGAGATGTTTTTCCCTCCATCTTTTTTTGACATCATGGTACATTTACTTGTTCATTTGGTTAGAGAAATCAAGTTGTGCGGACTGATTTACTTAAGATGGATGTATCCTATTGAGCGTTATATGAAGATTTTGAAAGGGTACGTTACAGATCCTTATCGTCCTGAAGGTTCAATAATTGAAAGGTATATTGCTGAAGAAAAGTATCGAGTTTTTTTCAGATTACATGACATCAACGAATCTAATAGGAGTTCCTCGCACATCATGGTTGAATAAATTTTCTACAAGTAAAAACATCCGAGGTGTGAATGTGGTGACAAAAGATCGCGAAGAATTGTTGCAAGCGCATCTTTATATATTGAACAACACAGATGGGGTGATCCCTTTATTAGAAGTACACAAAGCCATCGTTAAGAATAAAAATCCAAGAAAATCAAAGAAATGGCAGTTGATGGAGCATAGCAAAACATTTATGTCTTGGTTCAAATATGAAATTGACAAAGAGCCACATTCTTCTGAAACTTTATTGTGGCTTGCAAATGGTTTGAAGTTTGATGTCATGTGTTGTACAGGTTATGAAGTCAATAATTGCACATTCTATACGAAGACTTTGGATGATAAAAGCACAGTACAAAATAGTGGAGTCAGTTTAGAAGGTGAGTCATTTCAATTTTCCACATCAAAATATCAATCTCCTGTACTTGGATCAATCAGATATTAGGGTATAATAGAAGAGATATGGGAGGTTGATTACACCAAGTTTATTGTTCCATTGTTCAAATGTAAGTGGTTTGACAATAAGAGTGGTGTGAAAATAGATGAATCGGGTATGACACTGGTTGATTTTCGAAAGGTGGGTTACCGAGACGAACCGTTTATCATGGTTGATCAAGCATCTCAAGTTTTTTATGTCAAAGATCCTGCGTCTGACCATTGGTATGTCGTTCTTCAAGGCAAAAAACAAATTGAAGTTAACGAAGACAATCTGATTAATATTCATATTGNTGACAACTATTCATTTCAAACTACAACAAATTTGGATGACCAATCTCTAGTTGACGACGATATACATGCAATTCGGTCAGATCATGATGAGGGAATATACATATGATGAATCCATATTTTTATGTATGAATTTTCAATTTCTGTATAAGTATTTTATTAATATCACATAAGTTTTCCTTTTATATATTTCCTATGATTACTATTACATGTTTTGTTAAATTATATGATATTACATAAGTCTTTTATTAATATTTCATGTTACTATTTATTTTGACAGATATATGGTTGATCATCCACATTCTTTAGGGGATGAGACTCCCCCTACCAGATCCAATAGAGGACCCACTAGGATGAAACAACTTTTGATCAAAAAGAATAGTGGTGAAAGAACTCCAGTAAATGTGAACGTGATCACGGGTGTGGCAACTGGCCCCTATACAGATGACTTCCAATCATACCTTGGAGTATGGCACGTGATAGGATTAATATTCTCACTCCATCTTTTGATCATGTGTCCGAGGTTGATCGGAACATTATATGGAACGATATATTGGTAAGTTAGTTAATATCATTTGAATTAAAATTTGTTTATATTGATAATTTTGTACTGATACAACTTTACTATGTTTATTTCAGCTGACATTTGAAATTCCAAATGTCACAACACTTAGAAATAAGTGTTTGTCAACTGTTGCTGAAAACTTTAGAAACTTTATAAGTAAGTTGACATCAAAAAATATATTTGGACACCTTAAACATAAGTCTCCATGTAGTTCATATAAGTCCATTGATGAGGAGACTTGGCGGCTTTTTAAAGAGAGTCGGATGTCAGAGGAATGACAGGTTAGTATAGTTGATATTATTCAATTCCTCATTAACAAATATATATCATATGAACTAATTAATTAATGTGTATGTGATAGGCAATTAGAAGCAAAGCACAAGGAACAAGTGCTCATAACAAAAACCCCCACCTATTATCTCGTGGTGGGTATAGGAAGCTTGAGGATAAAATCTTCAAGCAAAAGGCAGATGCTAGACCACCATCTCAGGGTGGTAGCCCCCCTCAACCTCCTTCTCCATCTTCTAGACATGAAAAATGGAAGTTGGTTCGTATGAGACCATCGGACACCTACTCTTCCGACACTGCACGGGAAATTTGTGAAAGAATTGTAAGTTATCATTGTTCCTAAAATAATAATAATTGTAATTATACATCCTACATTGAACTTTTTAAAGAATAATGGTGTTTTGTAATGTTACAGGACTTCTTGGTTGAGCAGAGCTCCCAAGGTCAATTCACTCGAGAGGGTCGCCAGGATATTCTTGCTGCTGCGATTGGACGACCTGAGCACCCTGGACGTGTACATGCTGCTAATCCTGGAGTAGGAATTAAAGATTATTTTGGGAGCTCTTCTCGTCGGCCTTCATATGCATACTGCGAAGCACAAAGAGAAAGGATGACACAAGAGATCACAAAAAAGGTCCGAGCGGACTTTACGGAAGAGATCACAAACAAGGTTAGATCAGAGCTCAGGGCTGAATTGTATAGTGAGTTCAGCTCCATGTTCCAACAGTAGTTTGAGACCTATGGCATGCACCCGGTTCCATTTCCTGTACAGGAACATGAACATATTGTGCCTCCCACAGGTAAATTTAATAAACATTTATGTGCAATTATTTCTATCTTTTGTATAATCTAACATTTACTCTGACAGGGAGAAGCGGGAAAGGAAGTTGTTCCGCACCAGCCGTCCCAGGGGATGACATGGACGATGCTAGTCCATGTCTGCTATACATTTTAGACGATACCGAGACGATCCTGGTAGCTCGTGGAACACTGTTTAGGTCAGCGACTGTTGTTCATGGTATGCAACTATTAGAGGATGAGGTGAAGGTCTGAGTGGATGAAATGATCATACCAGATGCCTTAGTTCCTCTGGCCACAGAAGAGATTTTCACTGTGGACCAAGCATTGAAGTCCTTTATCGCTTGGCCTAAACATTTGGTTGGTTCAGTTTCTGACCCCTCGGTATGAAATTGTTCTTTACACTTCTCAATTTTAAAGGTTATTGATGTCAAAACTTATCTTATTTTTTCATGTAACAACAGACACAAGCACAGGAGAAGATTCCTCTATCTGAGGATGATCCTCTTGCTTCATTGCATCTACTTGCTGACATCCTTGAAGATAAGCCTTTGGAGGTTGAGTATGATGCTAATGTATTTGGGACAAGCTCTAAGGTCCCAATCTACCTTCATAGCCAAGATGTCAGTGAGCTTGCATCGGGATCACAAGAGTTGAATATTTCAATTATTCAGCTATGGATGATGTAAGTCTATGAGCAATTATTTATATATAAAATTGATTTATATATCAAGTATACTTATATCAAAGTTAATTTTTGATTTCAGGTATATGTCTGGGGTCAGTAACAAGTTGGGGTGTTCTGATGATTATGGATTCATTGATCCCCAATCAATTCATGAATCAAATGATTTTGATCAGATCAATACAAATCTGATAAAAAGTTTTGGCCGCGGCAAGAAAATATACTTTTTGCCTTATATATCCGGGTAAGTGAACTTTGTTAACATAATAAAGTTCCATATGTGATTTTAATATATAATAGTTAAGTTATTATGAATTTCAGGCATCATTGGCAGCTTTTTGTTATGTCTATGCAAGATAACTATGCTTTGTGGTTCTGCTCATTGCATAGGCCTCCTCCCACAAATCTCAGACAAGCAATTGATTGGTAAGAACGTCAATGTTTGGACTTTCTTTGTTATATAAATGAATGCTAAAACCTTTTTTTATATATAGTTCTATTCCAGCAAGTATGATGATGGTTGGGAGATCAATTGCTAACAGTAGAAAGATTGCTTGAATTTCTCTCAAGGTTTGACATATGCTAAAGTCATACTTTNTTATAGTTGTTTTATTTTAATGTTATTCACTAACTATTTACAACTGTGATGATATATTGTAGTGTAACAGACAAAATGGGTCATATGAGTGCGAATACTATGTAATGTATTGGATGACCCAAATTGTTCGTTCTCACATCACAAGAGGCTGGAAAACGATAATATTTAACTTTAACAAATTTTAATTTTTTCCCAAATTTAGAATTCATATACACTAATTAATATGAATTGTCTTGTGCAGAAATTCAAGACTACTACGCCAGTTCCTGAGAAGCCACTATTATTCATGAGGAATGCTGCTGCAAAGTATATAGTTAGATTATACAATAGATATTAGTTACTAGATTTAAACATTGCATTTGATTAGATTTTATTTTATTAGACTTTGTACTTTATTTGATGTTAAAATACATTTCAACATATGTTTGTTCTGTTGAAAATGAATTTGAACGTGTATTTGATATGCAGGTCTGTTTTTGTGGTAGTGGATATCACAAAAACAGACCTGCTATTTTAAAAAACTGCAGGGGAACAACTGCGGTATAATGTGTCCGTTTTTTATTTTTTATTTTTATTTTTTAAAGACCTTTGGCCGCGGTTAGTGCTAGAACCACGGTCTATTCCTGGGTTTTTTACCGCGGTTCTAACCGCGACCTATACTGGATATATATTTTTTTTTAAAATAAGGGTTTGGGCCGCGGTTCCTACTACAACTGCGGTATATTCCCCAATCATTTTACTGCGGTTGTAACCGTGACCTAAAGTCTCTAACTTACTACCGCGGCTGAATATGCCACGGTTCATAAACCGCGATGTATAGTGAAAAATAACTGTGGTATATTCCCTTCGCTGCACTAGTGTTAGGTGTCCACCTCACCATCGGGCGGTGAAAGCCACCACTAAGCGGTGGATTCTTCATAGAACTATATGGCCAACGCTTAAGCGCCACTGCTGAGGGGTGATTCCAAGTAACACACTCACCGTCGGGCAGTGAAGCCACCGCTGGGCAGTGGACTATTGGACTTGGGCTAGAATTCTGTAATTTTTCCTGAGTTATAAATAGTTCTGCACGAACCAGAAAGGCTATCTTTTGACAAAAAGGATGCAGAGACATTTTCTTCACTCCTTGGAGGCGGATTTTGGATGCGGAAGCTCCAACTTATCAAGTCTAGGGTTATCTTTTCATTCATTCCATTATTTACATCTAGTTTCACCATGATTATGGTGAACTAAACTCCTTTGTTGTTGGGGAAAAGATGTAATCCTATTGAAACTCTCATATATTGAAATTCTTGTTTTATTCATATGCTTTCTTTTATTAATTGTTAGAGTTTTTCCTCCATTATATTTGCATGCTTTGTTTAAGACATTATTCAATAGCATAATCTTTTATTCTATCTATATGGACACGTGTGAGTAGGTGTAGACATGAGGGAATTCTTTCAATGTCAATATTACCTAGACATAGAGATAGGAGGATCGATTGCCTTAAGCTTCTATGCGAATTATGTAATGCATGATTAATTGCTAGGGAGACTAGACATATTAAACTAGTAATCAAGAGTAGGCTCTCTTCACCAATATATTGAGATTAACGTAATTTAGAAAGTGACATTAACATTGATAAAGAAGTAGAATTAAGTAGAATTCGTAAATATATGAGAGTGGATTAGGATGAAATCATAAACCCCAACAACACCATTTATCCATATAGTTCAACTGTTAATTGATCAATCTTTGCATGTATATTTAATTTTCTATTTTACATATAAACACTAATTTTCATTATTCTCAAGTCTTAAGAAATTAAGATAACACATGAACGTTTAGACCTAAGAGTCTCTAGGGAAACGATACTCAGACTTATCGTTTATTATTACTTGATACGATTTTGTACACTTGCCGGATTCTTAACAATAACTCTCTACATAAAAAAACTTTTGATCGTTCATCTTTTATATCTGAAAAAGTGAGTTGAGATAAGAAATTGCAGGGGTGTTCATTCTCCAAGAATTAAGAAGCGTTTAGTTTAGAAGATTCGAAGGATTCTTGAAGGAATTGTTGTGTGCTTTCATTGGTTGATCATCATCCCCACTCTTAGGTGTTCTGAACCAAGATCAATGTTGATTTTGATATATGTGAATTGTGGTTTCCCTGTTGCCGGTGGCCAGGAAGAAAACGTGAGGTTTTGGTTTCCTTGAGGAGTGTCTTAAATGGTTTCTGCAAAAAAAGGATTGTTCTTTCTGTGTAGTTTTGTTTCTATATTAGATTTGGAGTTGGAGAAGAGATCATATTGAGAGAGGGTCTCTCTAATAGTTGATGTATAACTCAATCTATATAGTGAAGTGACTTTCAATCTTAGGTTGATTAAAAGAAAACTGGAAGTAGGCATTGAGGTCGAACCAGCATAAAAACTTGGTGTTTGTCTTTTTATCCCTTATCTCTTTTATTGCATTACATTCTTTATTTGCTTGCATTTCAAGAAAGTGTTAAAGATTTTCCAAAGGAAGAACAAATTTTTGAATACAAACCAATTCAACCCCTCCGCCCCCCCTCTTGGTTGGGAAATAAGGTCTTTCCTTTTCTACACTTGCAAATGGCAAAAATGGTGATTGATTATATATGTATATGTGCTTGAACTATCTATAGTGTATATTCATTGTTTAATAATGAATCAGTTGATAAAACACTTTGCACATTGCATATATGTATGAATTAATTGATTACATTGTTTACATAATCTGTTTGATTCATCAGATATTAAAACATGTTTAACTATGGTAAAATATCAAATTTTAACTGATTAGATTATTGGAGCATACAAGTGGATTCCCAAGAAACCAACTCCCACCACTAACATAAAAGGCCCCAAGTTCATTTGGGTACTTGCTTCTAAACCATATTGTTGATAGGGGGAGCAATGTGAAAGCTAAACCAAACCCTTGTGTGTTTTTGATGATGACAACAATAAAAATGCTTTAATAGTGTATTGCACAACAACTTAAATGCTTAGTTATGTTTATTTGTTTGCTTGTGCTTGAACTTCTTGTGTTGCATACTTACTGTGATTATACATTAGTTTATATTTATGGTATGCATATTCATTGTTTTGAATGACAAAACTCTTTGCACAATGCATATCTGTATGAGTTCATCGATTACAATATGTAATCAGTTAGATTGATCAAGTATCAACAAATGCTTAATTGTGGTAAACTGCATGTTTTAACCGATTACATTATATGTATAATTGATTAAAACTCGTGCCTTTACTAAACACCTAATTGTTGAGTGTTGTGACAAGTTTTCAAATGAAAATGTTTTCAAAATTGTTTAAGTATTATACTTATGCACACTGAAAACTGTTTTCATGAAAAGTCTTAACTAACATAATGGTCATATTTTGAATTGTTTTCACTTATGACATTTGTGCAATCGTTTACATTAAATGCGTGATCTGTTAAATTTTTTCTAATGTAATTCTGGTGCAGCAGTGTAAATTGCTTAACAGATTACATTAGTATTTTAATCGATTAATATGCATCATACTTGAGAAAAACTATATATTGGCGCATTGCACTCTGCATTGAGAACCTTTGAACATTTGATCTTTAATATCTGACAAAAGTGAGTTGAGAAAAGAATTTGCGGGTGTTCTCATTCCCAAAGAATCAAGGAACGTTAGTTTGAAAGATTTAAAGGATTTTTTAAGGAATTTCTTTGTGCTTTCTTTGGCTGATCATCATCCGCACTCTGAGGTATTTTGTACTTGATCAGTAATGTTGTTATTGCAATCTGAAGATTGTGGTTTCCCTGTTGCTGGTGGCTAGGAAGAGAATGTAAGGTTCTGGTTTCTTTTATAGGTGTCTCAAAGGGTTTCTGTAGAAAAACGATTTTTCTTTTTGTGTTGTATTCTTCTATATTAGATATTGAGTTGGAGAGGAGATTACATTGAGAGAGGGTATCTGTAAGTCTTGCTGTATAAATCAATCTATATATTGAAAAGGCTTTCAATCTCAGGTTGATTGAAAGGACTGGATGTAGGCATTGAGGCCGAACCAATATAAAAATCTTGGTGTTTGTCCTTCTATCCATTATCTCTTTTATTATATTATAATTTTCATTTGCTTGTGTTTCAAGAAAGTGCAAAATATTTTCAAAGCTTTTTAAAAGAATATTGTTGATAGGGGGAGCAATGTGAGCGCTAAACCCAATCCCTGATGTGTTTTTTTTATGATGACAGCACATTGATAGTAACAACACATAGATGTTGTCATGAAAGAACAAAAACGTGTTTTTGTGTAATGAAATACATATATATTGGATATGTGTATGCTTATTATTGCTGATTAATGCATATGTTAACATATTGTTGATTCTTCATACTATTGATTATGATGTGTTTATATCTTTGTATACATACTATATGTTTCTGTACGATAAAAACCACAAGCACAAAATCATATCTGCATGACATAATCGACTACAGTATTGTTGTAATCAATTAAGTTTATCAAACAACTTATGTTTTGAACTGTGACAAAACAACAAGTTTGAATTGATTACATTAGGTGTTAAATTAATTAAAACTCGTGTCTTTGCATATATCATTTTGAAATATGTTGTGATGAATGAGTTTTTGAAGAGAACAAGTTTTCAAAATTTGTTTAAGTGCTTACCTTAATTGATTACACATCTTATGTAATCAATTAAGTCTGTTATCTTTTGAAAACTATTTTCAGCTTATTCATAACAAACATAACAGTCATATTTTAAAATATGTTTGACTAGCATTAAATGTGAATCGATTACATTAATTGTGCATTCAATTAAGAGTTGTGTTAGTTGTAATTTTGTTACATCTGTTTTTTTTATGTAACCAATTACATTTCTAACGTAATCGATTACATTGCGTATGATATGATGAAAACTACAAATTGACGCATTGCTTGTAATTCTGTGACTTTTGATCAATAATACATTTTCATATCTGACATCTTTGATCTGAGATTTTACAGATTACACATATGCTCCAAGAATCAAGAAGTGAAGATTTTGAAGAAACTTGAAGGATTCTTGAGAGAAGATTTGAGAATGCAACTGGCTGACCTTGTCTTCACTACTGAGGTTTATTTGTTGTGATCAGGAAAGGTTTCTGAACTTGTTGATTGTGTTGTTTCCCTATTCATGCGCGACAGGAAGAAGAGTGAGGAACTCTTAGACTTTGAGAGGTGTTTTTCAAAGGGTTACTATAGCAAGAACGTGTGATTCTGTGTGTGCAGGTCTTTTCTTTCTTATATTTGATTGTGAGTGAGAAAGGTGTTTACATTTGAGAGAGCTCTATAAAGGAGGAGATCAATATTAAAATCTTGAAGTGTTTGAATAGAAGCTGTCAAACGAAGGTGTCTATTATCTCTGAGTAAAGGGATTTGACATCCATGAACATGGCAACGCTGTTTGGTAAACTTAGGGAACACAAATTGGAACTTGGTAGATTAAGGGAGGAAGAAGAAACTAAAAAAAAAGCACTCCATTGCCCTCAAGATTTCCAGCAAGAAAGCCTCAAGAAGCAATGATACAAATGCATATTCAAATGTTGAAGTACTGGAAAACGAAGTACTCAATATGATGGTAAAGAAATTTACAAAGTTTATGAAATCTAGAAACAATGTATCTGATTTTGTAGGTAATACAAAAGGTGGCAAAAAAAGAGGCAAAGTTGTTACTCTTATCTTCTATGAGTATGGTAAAGAAGGTCGCATTAAACCGGATTGTCCAACCTTAAAGCACGAACAGAAAATTGAGAAAAGATTCAATCAAGACAGGAGGAAAACCAAGAAAATAAAGGCCTACATTACATGGGAAGATTGTGACTCAAGAGGATCATCGAATGATGAAGACAATCAAAGCCTATAGGAGGAGACAAATTTGTGTCTCATGGCTGGATCAGTTAGTTCTGAAAGCAGTGGAAACAACTTTAATGATGAGCCTATTGAAGACAGATACTATCAATTGCTGGATGCTTTTGAAGAACTTCATGCAGAAGCAATGAAGTTGCATTACAAGGTTAATTGATTAAATAGTGAAAGAAATGATTATGAATATAGAATTGATAACCTTGTTGAAGACAATAACAAATTGAAAATTGATCTTAATGCTACTTTACAATCTGTTGAATTTGTTAAATCAGAAGCTAAAACTATTATTAAATACTGTAAAGATTACCCTACTAATTTAGAAGAGATTAATTACTTAACAAGATCACTGTCAAAATTTACTCTTGGGAAGCTTTCTAGGCTCTCAAAGAAGAGTAATCAATAAACAAGGCATAGGATATTCCAGTAAAAGTAATAGAATAAATGCTAAGAAGTTTTCTGATCTTAGTAAACCTTCTTATGTTACTTGTTTTTATTGCAATACTATTTGTTATATTTCCAAGTCTTGTTACTACAAAGGGATTTGTGTTCCAAAGGGAAAATTCCAATGGATTCCCAAGAAACCAATCACTGTCACTAACTCAAAAGGACTTAAATTCATATGGGTACCTGATTCAAAACCTTATGTGTTAATATTCTTCTTTTAGGTTATTTTAGTTTTTAATTCATTAGAATTAGTATAGTTTAGTATAATTAGGATAAAAATAGGTTTTTGATATAATTAGTGTTAATTTTGCCTTTTTAGTTAAATAAATATGCTATTTTACTTTTGAGAAAAATATTCCAGAAAATAAAAATAAAAATAAAACTTTCCTTGCTGTTGAATTCTTCATTTTTCTTCTTTTTTGCAGAAAAACCCTTAGTCAAAGGGGCTAATAATTGAGTCAACAAGAAGCAAATGGGCTGATGACGTTGGGCTTGAATTGGACTGAATCTTTGAAGCACTAGGTGAAACACAACGTTTTAGCATTGCAAGTTTAATGAAACACATCGTTTTGAAACGCAACAAAGGGTATGGGCAGAGAGCTACTTCATTTTGAGATTTTTCTCCTAATTCTCTTGACCCTTAGAGCTAGGGTTCACGAAGAAGATTTCCGCAATTCTCTCCACCTCGAGCTAGGGTTCATCAAGCGTAGTGAGAAGAAAGATGCAGAGTTGGTAAGAGACTCACGACCCAAAGGAAGAGCCGAAAAGATCGATCGGATTGAAAGCAAAATAGAAGCACCTGCTGAGCTGGAACGGTTGGAGACCAGGTTCAGAGTTAGTTGAAGAATGAGAGTGCGAAGCTTTTGAGACAGTTGGTGATTCCTCCCCCTTTCCCATTTTCTTTCCTTCTTCTGTTTTAGACTTTCCCTATAAAAGGGGAGTCTTTGTAATATTGAACTCACGTGCACTGGGTGACAGGCAGTGTACTTAGCTTTAGATTTTCCAATTCTCTGCTTGTAGTTTTAGAATTTTCAGCTTTCGTAGCGTAGAACCTTTGATCTTTTCATTGGAATTCTTGGATCAATTCATTGGGTGACAGACAGTGAACTCTGAGGACTCTGGTATTATGTATTCTTCATTTCAAATTTTAATTCAAAGTTTATGTTTTCCTTTATTGCCTTTCAATTTCATTGACATTTCCTACAATTGTGTTTACTAGTCTAGCACTTTTATTTTGTTCATTCTACATTGTGAGTTTGATTCTTCTTTCCTGTTAGGATTTTTAAACATTGCTTTTAAGTTTTTAGCATTTTATTACATTTAGATGATAGTTTTAGGAACTTGTTTTGTTCCCTTTAGTTTTCCAGTACTTTTAATTGTTGATTCTGAATTTGATATTACGGTGTTAAGATGTGTGCATATAATTTTGATTTCAGCTTTGGCCCATTGTTCTATATTCACTTTTCTTTCATTTTTATTTTGTGTCAATTTTGTTTTGATCTCTTTAGCATTGTATATACCAATTAGAGTTTTATTTTCTTCTCGTTAATCGTTGCATTTCCAATCAAGCATCACTTCTCTTGTATTTTACCTTTAGTTCATTTGATTTTCCATATTCAGGTTTTAGCTTATTAGGTTTTACACATTTTTCCTTCATTGCATATGTTTTCTAGGATTAGGCAATTGTTTTCTGTATCTGTTTTTCATACATCATTCATTTAGATAGGTTAAACCATGTATTTGCATTTAGTTTCTTTTATTTTAGTAATTCACTTTTTCCCCACATAGTCTTAGTTTTTAATAAATAAATGAATAGGCTTAATTCTACAATTTCAAACTTAATAAGTACCAAGTCCACGGATTAGACCCTAGGTTGCCCCTATACTACATTAGTGAGGAATTTAGGTTTGTTGAGATTTTAGGCGACAAAAATCCTTTCAACACTATTTATGTGCCCACAGCTAGGTCCTGTAGTTCTCCTACCTTGGTTAAAAACCACGGGCTTTGACTTTTGCTCACTATTTTAATCATAACTTTTTCGACAAACCTCCAAATGATGTCATTTTTTTTTATTAGAAAAGAAAATACTAAAAAATCTTTCCAATGACTACTAATTTGTAATTTTTGGACATATGAGTAGGTACAATTAATTTCTTAAAGTTAGTGTTTTATATATTCATACCACCTCTAATATTTGCTGGTTGTTTTGCTTTTAACTTTCTGCACCGAACTCCAAATGAGTTGATTCTTTTTTATTAGAAAATAGACTCAAAAGGCTTTCCAATGAATACTAATTTGTAATTTTACCATCTAAAATAAGTAACACGAAACAATAACTTGAAAGTAAACTCATTTAGGAAGCCTAGAAAAACATTATTTTTGGGAAATTAACTGCATCTAGTACAGCGATGGGTTGGTAGTCATTTGAAAGCTATTTAAGTCTAGATTCCAACAAAATAAGAATAAACTCATTTGGAGTTTAGTGGAGAAAGTTAATAGCAAAACAACTAACAAAGGTTAAAGTTGGCAGGAATATATAAAGCGTTAACTTTAAGGAATAAACTGTACCTACTCAGATGTCCAATAATTACAAATTAGTAGTCATTGGAAATTGTTTTAAGTCTAGTTTCTAATAAAAAAAGAATCGTACCATTTGGAGGTCGGTGGGAAGATTTATCATTAAAATAGCCAGCAAAGGTCAAAGTTGACAACATGTTATCTTAATCGAATTGCCTTTGGCTACTTATGTGCCCACATTTGGCTCCTGTAGCACAAGTTTTTGTATAAAACTAGATTTTTGTTCGAGTAAGTTTACAAGGCCCTTGTAATCAATTACAAGGCACAAAATGGCCTGCACTTGTTTTAAGACTTGAACCTACTTGGTCTTGACACCAATATTGGGCTTTCATCCACCATGGAGTGCCTAAGCCTCAGTTTCCTCCCTCTACTCACATTTAAACACTAAAAACAACTCTCATCCACCAAGGAAATATGAAAAAATAACGTAAAATTTCTTTGGCTACCTATGTGCCCACAGGTGGCTCCTATAGCACAGGTTTTTATCCAAAACCAGAATTTTGTTTGTGTAATCGTTTACAAGGTCCTTGTAATCGATTACAAGGCACAAAATGGCCTGCATTTGTTTCAAGACTTAAACCAACTTGGCCTCGACACCAACATTGGGTCTTTACTTCACCATGGACTGCCTAAACCTCAGTTTCCTCCCTCTAGTCACACTTAAACACTAAAAACAACGCTTATCCACTGAAGAAATATGAAAGATAACGTAAAATGTCTTCGACTACCTGTGTGGCCACAACTGGCTCCTACAGCATAGGGTTTTGTACAAAACTATAATTTTGTTCGTGTAATCGTTTACAGGCTCATTGCAATCCATTACAATAGAAAAAATAGGCAACGCATGCCATAGATGCAATGAAAATTGGTGATATCATTATTCATGGATGACACTCAATCGCATTGGCCACTTTGTTTATTCACATTCCAAACAACAACACATTTCACAATGACAATAGCAAAGACATTAAAACTTCAATTAACATTAACAATAACCAATTGAAGTAAAGTTTCATCTTTTATTTCATTAAAAAAATTAGGTACAGTTTGTTCATATATGTACAATTTTGCATTCCTTTCTATAACAATTCAATACAAAAATCACTCGTATTTTGCTCTATTTCCTGTGTATAGGGTTCTAAGCGCCTTGCTCTTGTAACACTTTCGCGATCCTACCCTCACAAACCTCTACACACTAGGTTGGTAGTTGTACATGCCTCCCAGGCTTACAAAGGTAGTGTTCATGTCGGATTCTGCACGAGGCGTACCTTATACATTTCTCCTCTTATTCTTCTCTTTAAAGCACAAACATACTTTGTTGAAAAAGAATAACGAACGCACAACTGCATCTAAGAGACCAGAATAAGAAAAGGCCAAATCTCAAAAACGAAAAAAAAAATTAAACCCAACAGCGAAAACCCAATGTCAAACCCAAAACGCAATGAAGAAAATGGATAAACCCATCTACCTTGCTCGAACCACCATGGTCACCGGAGAATGCCATTACGCACAATGAGGAATATGAGAGCGAACGAAATGGAGGACCAAAAGGAGGAGAGAGGACTTTAGGTTTGTCCCACGCAAATGCGGACCTTCACCAAAGGTTGAAGCTTTGGTTTCGTCCCTCGCAAATCACGAGCTTCACCAAAGGTTCGAGAGAGGACAAAAATGGAGGGAGAACGAAAATGAGGAGAGAGAACCCGAATGAAGAGAGAGAACGAAAATTGGGGAATATGAGAGAATGGAGAGATCAAATACGGTGAGGGGTAATTTTGGAATGAGCAATCTCTTAACCCTATGACCTTTTCCAAGTCACATTTTCATATTTTAATTTTATTCCAAACGGACCAATGAGGCGCTGGAACGTGGCATTGTCAAAAAGGTGTGAAAATATAGTTGTCATAATAGCAGGATCCAAAAAAAAAAGGAAAGGTTTGGTTGTTTAAAGTAGGACCGTGAACGTTCAAGAGTCTTCTTCTCATTTTATTTCTTGCATTCACACGCTACATTGCATAGGTCTCAAAATTTTTCCACCTTTGCATGGACTTTGGGCACTTGTAAGAGACCTTTGATTCCTTTTGGGAGGTTACCATCCTATTAGAAATTATAGGCTACATAAATGAGGCTTAAGGGGGGTACTTTAACACATTTTAAAAACTACCATTTACACACATTAAAGAGAGGTTTTATTGGTGTTAATGTGGAGTTAGAAATGCGAAAAATCTGAAATGGGTTAAGAGATGTATGAAGAAAGAAAATCAAAATAAATTGTCATGTGAGTGTGTGTGTGTATGTGTGTGTGTTAGCACATAAAAAGAGAAAAGAAAGGAGAAAGAAAAAGTAAAAGGTGAAAAGATGTGTGTTGAAAAGTCAAAAAGGAAGAAAGAAGGAGAAGTGTGAAATGAAGTAGAAAAGAGTGGCAAGGGACGTGAGGTCACGATTTTGGAGAGGAAAGATGGAAAAAGTAGAACTTTCTGTAAGAAAAGCTGTTGAGATTGTTGATAAGGGAAGCATTGGTTTAACTAAACCTTACAATCTCAGATAGCTTCTGGTTTTTTATGATGACAACACGTTATTAATAACATATGTACTGATATTTGTTACATGTTCATTACTTTCATGTGTATGAATTCTTGAAGAACATGTTTATGTTAATTCTGTCTATGTGTGCAATTTACTGCTTTCTACATAAGATATCATTTGTGATTGCATAACATATGTTTTGGAAATGACAACCACATGCACTTTGGTTAAACTTATATTGTGTGGCAAAATTGCAAGTTTTAAGTCGACTTCATTATGAACCAAGTCAATTAAAACTTGTGTCTTTGCACAGATTTTCAAAAACAGTGTTGTGAGTATTTTTGTAAAGAAAGATTTTTAAAACTGCATTAAAGTGACAAAGTCAACTATATGCACAAGCTACTCGACTTAGTTAGTTATGTTTTGAATTTTTGTTGATTCTTGTGAACTATAATGGTTATATTTTGTTTCTTTGACCAAGCATTAATTGTTAGTCAATTGAATTAAATGTGCAATCAATTTAGTTGGTCTGAATGCTACTGAATGTTATAACTGTCATAACTGTCTGACTATAGTCGACTGTATTAGTAGCCTAGTCAACTTTGGGAGCGTCTGTTTAACTGAAAACTATATATGGACGTGATTCTGTATTCTACAGAGACTTTTGGTAATTCTAACATTTTCATTGAATTTATTCAGATCTTGATCTCAACTAGAAAGTGAAAAGCTCCAAGAACTCATCAAGAAGACCGTGGTGATCATTCTTTGAAAAGTTGCTTGACGAGCAAGTATTGTTGTGCACATAAGACTGCTTGATCACTATGCACTGAAGGTGTTTCATACGTGATCAAATACTTCTCTCAATCTTGTGAAGATTGTGGCTGTCGTGTTGTGATTACAGGAAGAGGACGAGCTGCGTTCTGAGGACTTTAAGGATGGTTCAAAGTTGTTGAAGACTACAGAAGAGTGGATATCTTGTTGTTGTTCTTTGTGTGTTCTTTATATTTTAACGTGGAGGTCTCTATAAAAACCTTGTTGTAAAAACCTTGACCATTATAGTGCATTTGCTTCCGGGTACAGGAAGGACACTAGATGTAGGTAGTTTGGCCGAACCAGTATAAAAACTACGTTTGAATCTTCTATCCCTGAACTCTTTAATTTTCAAGTCGACTTTATATTTTGCTCAATCAACTATTTTCCGTTGCACTTGATTTATCTTTATCCTTGAGATTAAAGAAACTTTTGAAAATTTTATACTTTACAAAAAAGATTTTGAAAAGACTCTTATTTTTGAATTACACCAATTCACCCTCCCTCTTGGTGTTGAAACTAAGTCATTCTATTTTCAACAAAAGCAAAAGAGGAAGAAGGAATGAAGAGAGTGGTTATGTAATTTTGGTGGAAGGGAGGAATAACTAGTTTGAAAAGTAAATAAAGTGGGAGATATAAAGAGTGAAATCCATGACTTTTGTGAGAAATGATGAGTGAGAGAAACTTGTGTTTTTATTGAAAAACAAATGTGGAGGAAAAGAGAAAAAGGCTTGGTTAGCTTAAGTGTATAAAGAAGGAGAGAGAAGATATTTTTGGTGGGAAAATATTATTTTAAATGAGGTCCACTTGGTAAGAGAAAAATAAAGTGTGTTTTTAAAGTTAAAAAGAGTTGTGGGGACCACTTGAGTTGATAGGTTTAAGAGAGATTTAAGAGATTAAGGGGGTAAATTAAAGATTTGTGTTTTCTATTATGTTGTGATTTAGTAAAAGTGGGGTGCACTAGAATTAATTGTTCTAGTAAATAGGGTGAAATTAATAATTTCAATGGCTGCAACAATAGAAATGTAATTAAATGATTTAATTGTGAAAATTAATTTATTTTATTATTTGTGAAATTTAATTATTTGTGAATTTTATTTTAATTATTTGTTGGTCAATGAATTGGTTGACTTTGTATATGGTTTGTGAAATATGTATGGTTGTGATGTTGAGTTGTGAGATCAAGCGTTATGTCATTTCCTTAGAATTTTTGTTGAACGAATGATGTTCGTATTGCGATACGATAGTGTGTTGAGTATCTACGGAGACTGAGATTCGAGTGTCACCCTTTCTTCGTGTGCAAGGACTAGAGAGGATTGGATGTCTCATCCAATGACTTCGGCACATGTTGAGTATAGTGCTCAATGGGTGCGCATAATCGAAGTTTTTACTTGTTAGTCCTTGAGGAGTCGGGGAGATAGGTCTGAAGTTGCGATGCAAGACGACTTGAATCGCTCTGTTTTGCGAAACAGGTTTAGCACGACAAAATTTAAGGAAACAACAAAAGCTTGTGTAAATATCTGAGTCATTGTTTTGAATATTGTGATGTATTGTAATTTTATGACTATGATAGTCTAGGTGGTGAATGATATGAGTTATGAGTTCAAAACTGAGATTTGTTGTTATGTTATGACTATGTTAGTCTGTATTGTGATGTTAGGACTATGTTAGTCTGTGAGGCCATGGTATAATGTTAAATCATATGCTATGTTATGTTCTTAGTTACACATCCTTTCCTTTTGTGATTGTGGTTTCACCTGCAATGATCGTACTTGTACGGGAGTAGATGGTGATGCAGATAAAAGTAGGGAAGGAGTAGCACGCTGAGAGAAATGGGCTTTTGCTGCGGGGAATTTCATTTTATTTTTAAAGTTATTTTTTGTTTTGAATAATGGATTTGATAATTGTAATGTTTGAAATTCTGTTGTAAGACGTTTGAACTTTTGAAGTTGTTTTGTTTCCGCGATATTGTTTAAATGAGGAAATTTTGGCGTAAATTTTCGGATTTTGTTATTTACAAGTGGCACTCCGTTAGGGGTGTTACATTTTACGTGGTGATGGGTTTATTTATGCATTGTTATAATTATCTCATGCATAACTAAGTTTATTTACATGAGGTTATGGTGTTTAGGGATGGTTGAATTATATGCATTGCTATAATTGATTTTCATGCTTCCTATGTTGTTATAATTATGTTTTATGATTGTATTGATGAATACTTGGTGTGTTTCTGTTAGGTTACTTTATGAAAATAACTTAATTTATACTTTCTTCTCACTTCAACACTCGAACAACATAATTAAAAGTATGTATGTATCATCGATTCAGTAAAGTATAGAAAATATAAGTATACTCTCCCTTAAGGAAGCCTACCTTCCTCCACTGGAAAATATGTCCATTCTATACTCAAAAGAAAATAATCTAACCAACAACATTATTGGAAAACTATTTATAGTATCTCATATCCGTGCCCCTTCCTAACCAGAAAAGCAGTCGGCTTCTAACTCGCTACCATTCAGTATTAGTATATTCATATCTTTCGACCTTTAACTCCTTCCTCCTTTTCCGTTACCATTCGATATTAGTATATTCATACCATTCGACCTTTAACTCCTTCCTCTTTTATTCCTTCTCTCATATACTTTTAACTCCTAACATTACCCACCCCCTCAACATCAACCTTGTCTCAAGGTTGAAGTTAGGGAACTATTGTTTGATGTAATGCTCCTCTTCCCAAGTGGCGCCTTCTAATCCACCTTGTTGCCATAGTATTAAGACTTGAGGTATCTCCTTCCCTTACTGCATTTAGTTGCGCCTCTGTAACACTTTCTCTGGAGCATATATTGGTCGATCATCCTGCAAGTCAATTGGTAAGGCACCTTCCACTGTATGTGCCTAATGGCTTATTTTAGCTGGGAGATGTGGAAAAATGGATGGATTTGCTATGCGCCCGATAGCTGCAACTGGAAAGCTACCTTCCCCAATTTTTTCTCCACTAAGAATGGCCCATAGTACCGTGCGGTTAGCTTAGGATGTAGTCGGCCAGGCACAGACGTTTGTCTATGAGGTCTGATTTTAAGGAAAACCCAATCACCTTCCTTAATCTTGGCCTTCACCCTCTTCTTATGAGCACAGTGTGTCATATGATCTTGGGCTCTTGTTAGGTGATGTCTTAATTGCTTCAAAGCTTCATTGCGAGTCTGCAAGTCTTAAGCAACTACTTCCACCATTGTCTCGCTTGGAATAAATCGAGTCAGCGTGGGTGGTGGTCGACCGCATTTTGTTTCAAAGGGTGTGCACTTAGTTGCTTTCTCATAATTGGTATTGTACCAGTAATTGGCCCATTGCAGAACAAGGCTCCAACTCTTTGGTTGTTCAGAGCACTCGATTCAAGACTTTTGTTTAGCCATCAGTCTTTGGGTGATAAGTAGTGCTTATCTTCAGTTGTGTTCCTTGTAAACAAAAGTCCAGAACATACTCAGGAATGTAGAATCTTTGTCACTTACTATGGTCATTTTTATTCCATGGAGTCTAATCACCTCCTTCACAAAGACTTCAACTATGGTTCTTGCAGTATAAGGGTGCCGAATTGGAATGAAGTGTCCATATTTGCTAAGACTATCAACCACCACCAATATAGTGTCAAACCCATGAGACTTGGATAGCTTCACTACGAAGTCTATACTAATTTCCTCCCATATTGCTTTCGGGATAGGTAATAGTTGTAGAAGACCTTGGGGAGATGATGCCAAGTATTTATGTTGTTGACATATAAGGCATGCCGCCACATAATCCGTTATTATCTTCTTCATTCCTGCCCAATGTAAATACTGTGCCAACCTTCTTTAAGTTCTATAGAACCTTGAGTGTCCTCCTATGACAGTGCTATGAAACTCTATCAATAGTCTAGGTATCCAAGAAGACTGAGCTAAGAGAACCAGCCTCCCCTTATGGTGTAATCTCCCATGTTCCAGGGTATATGCGGCGTGGGAGTTAGGATCTGCCCTTTATCTCCTCCAAAAAAATTTTCAAACTCTCATCATTCTCAACTTCCTCCATTATCTCCTGAAATTCAGACCAATACGATCTAGATATCTGTAATACTTTGTCACCTTCTTCCCATTCTCCTGCCTTCCTTGAAAGCCTATCAGCCACCCTATTTAATGCTCTCGTTCGTTATATTATTTCAAATTCATACCCAAGTAACTTAGCTAGCCAATTTTGTTGGCTTTGGGTAGCAATGCGCTGCTCCAATAAATATCTTAAGCTCCTTTGGTCATGATACACAACAAATTTTGGCCTAATAAATATGGTCTCCAATGTTGTATAGCAAGCACAAGTGTCATCAATTCCTTCTCAGAGATAGATTTGGTCAAAGAAGACTCATATAGAGGCTTACTAAAGAAGGCTATAAGCCTTTTACTCTGCGACAAAACTGCCTCACTCTCGTACCAGAAGCATCACATTCTACGTAGAAAGTTTGATTGAAATTAGGTAGAGCCAATACTAGGGTTGTAGTCACATCTTCTTTAAGCTTTTGCATGGCTCGTGCTCCTACTTTAGACCACTTAAACATCCCTTTCTTTAGCAAATCAGTAAGGGGTCTAGCAATCCTCCCATAATCCTTAATAAACCTTCTATAGTACCTAGTCAACCCAAGGAATCCTCGCAGCTCCTTAAAATTTTTTGGGCTCAAGCCATTCCATCACGGCTACAATTTTTTCTTTATCCATCTCCACCCCTACTACAGATATTTTATGTCCCAAATATCTCACTTTCCTTTTGCCAAATTCACTTTTTTTCTTATTGGCAAAGAGTTTATGCTCAGCTAACACTCCCAAGACGAGCACTAGATGTTGTGAGTGTTCCTCCCATGTTTTGTTGTAGATAAGTATATCAACAAAGAATACCAATACAAATTTGCTTAGAAAAGGTCTTAAAATTGATTTCATCTTGGAAAGTGGATGGGGCATTTATTAGCCCAAAAGGCATAACAAGAAACTCATAATGCCCCTGATGCATCGTAAAGGAGGTCTTAGGAATATCTTCACTCTTTATCCTAATTTGATGATATCTAGCCTTTAAATCCACTTTTGAGAAATAAGGTGCCCCTTGAAGTTCATCCAGCAGCTCCTCAATGACTGCGATGGGATATTTGTTAGCCATTGTTACCCTATTTAGTGTCCTATAATTCACACAAAATCTTCAGCTACCATTTTTTTTCTTCACCAATATTACAGGGCTAGAGTAGGGGTTGTTACTTGGTCTAATAATGCCTAGATTCAACATCTCCTCCACCTGTCGCTCTATTTCAGTTTTCATCCCATGGGGGTAGCGATATAGCCTCACGTTTACAGGTTCACTACCTTCTTTCAATGGAATATGTTGATCTACTTGTCTCTCAAGTGGCAATCCTTGAGGATCTTTAAATATCCCCTAAAAATTGCTTAGAATTCGCCTCAACCCTGCCTATTCATTATTAGTTAAGTCACTCTCTTTAGTCTCCCCTTCCATAAATTCAACTTGACTCAAGCTCCAAACTAACGTCATGGTTTCGATTTCCTTTTCTTTTAAGAGTGCTTCTGGAATCACGACTCTTCGTGTCAAAATGGGATCTCCTTTGATTATATGTTTTTGATGTTGATATTGTTTGCTCACCCTTGCATTTGTAGTAATAGTTTCCACTTACAATAATCATATTTATACAGAAGATCATGTTATTGATAATTGGTTCCACCTGTGATGGTTTCAGTCGAGTATGGTTAACCATCCACTATTCACTGTAGTAATACATTAGAAAGATACTCATCATTTTATCTGCCATTTTTTTTTTCTTTTTTGCCCTTCATTACTATACACAGCTTGTTCATCAAGAATATCCTCCCACATGTCCCGCACACATCTAAGTGAGTAATTCAACTAAAAGGATTAAAACCACACATCTAGTAAATGATCGGAATTAAAAACACAATTAAACCTAAACTTTAATGCAAATTTGAGGTTGAATACATGAAAATAGGATGCTATCAGTCATGAATGCATTCCTCCTCCACTGCATTTTTTCTTAATTTTTGTAATTTTCATGTTTTTCTTGTATAAGAAAATAACTAACCCGGCAACTCAATCCAAATCAATCTGAAAGCGATTTGGTTATGTGAAGTCGAATTGACTTGAAAAAAGATTGTGGATTGAACTATCCTAACCCAATATTATAATTGATTCAAACCTGAGTTTTCTATAAACCCTACTTAAATCAAGGTGACATACATCTCATAACATACTTATACTCCACTTGGTAGAAAATAAGAACTGTACAATGATAAATAGAGTTTAGTTATACTTCTATGGTTTGTACAAGTTTGGTAGTTGCTAAAATAATATGCATAAACTGTCTTTTCTAATATCTTTCGTCAGTCTAGAAGAGCCAAAACTTTTTCTTTGGTACTCTAGGCGGAACATCTGTAAATATCATTCAACAAATAAAACAATTAGCTTATTTGTTTGGTATAACTTCTGAAGGTATGAAAAGAATATAGCGATAGAAAGAACAAAAATCCATTTCAAATTTATTCTATTACCCATATCATTACCTCCAGTAGCATACAATGAGTTATAGTGCACTTCACTCCAAAAGCTTAGCCATAGCTCTAAAGGTCAGAAAAAAAATCACAATCACAACCAAAAGAAAAACATAAAAGCTAAGGATGGAAAATAGTTCTTGTGGTCTGACTTTTCATGATATAATGATTAAAATACCAAATCATTTTCACCCAATGGCTAAGCTAAAGTTCAAGGGGAATGTTTATTCCCACTCCAATTTAATTTTTTTTTATCTAATATGCACTTATTTGTTTTATTAATCAAACCAATAATTACAAAAATTGTTATAAAATTTACTCAGCGGAATGGGAATGGGAAAACATACAATCGAGTGACAGGCATTCCCTATTATAAGATCTCCTTGCGATAATAACACCACTGCTAATACATGGACAAATGAAACAAAACATTGCGCCAATCAACATTAAAAATACTTGCCTCTGGTGGGAGTTTTGTCATTAGGAAGGATCTCAACATAGCAAGTGTCTCTGAAAGAGGTGACTAAACAAACTTTGGCACCAAACTAAAGAAAAATCCATTAGTAATCAGAAGTCAATTTTAACCGTAAACAGCAAACAAATCCAAGTATGGAAAATTTAAATAAACAAATGCACAAATTAATAAGGCAATGGATAGTAAACCAAAATAATCACCCTAAAACTGGGAAATTACAACGTGGGAGGAGAATAACAAATTGTTACGACACAACATCTGACACAAGTCCTTCATCAGAGGCCAACCCCAAAGCAAAAGCCTTGGGTTGGAGGGCCTCTTCATAGCTTAGATCGCCTAACAAACTTCCTCTATGATCTTCTGCTCTATAATAGCAACTAAATATTTTCTAACAGGTTATTTGTCTTTCTCCTACTCTGTACTGAGATGGCCTACCTAACAGGGATATTTGTAACATGAAGAAGTAAGAATTATGACCAACGGTAGAATTGTTATTCTGTGTATGGGTCAGAAGAAGTGAAGCAGTGATAGTAATCTATCTTCTAAGTGGGATGCGCCCAAACAGTATAGGACCTAATATTATCTGTTAGTGGAGAGAGGTGTGCTGCGTTTGTGGGGGGATTACGTAAGATTTGGAAAGAGAAATTGGAATCAAGCCTACGATATTGTATCAAGTAGCCTTAGGATCAGAATACGTCTCCCACCTATTTTAAGGAATTAGAAAATCTTCCAGAAATTCAGTTTTATTAAATTTTCTTAAGTTTTCACATTTCAGTGACCTCATTGAGTTATAAAACTCTCTCCTTAGTCATTTTTAATTTAACAATTCTTGTGATCACCAATAATGTTCTCAATTTTTAAATTTTAGACTTTTGGAAATGATTTTGTATAGGAAGAGGAAGACCTTTGCTTCGTGAAACACTTTATTTTAGTAAACAAAACTCACTTTTATCATTGAGCTTGGACGAAAGAGAATATGATAGACTTCAGAGCTGGAAGTCATCTCTTGTTCTAGCAATTCATGAGCCTTAAATTTGGGTCACGAACATAATAGGTGAGAAAAAAGTTTTTGGTGATAATTGGAATGGAATATCAAAAGAGATATCATTTACAATAACTTTCTTTAGATATAGTAGAACATAATGAAACGTTAAAATAATTTTTGGCTTGAGAAATCACACATAATTATGCTTTTTCTTTTGTCTGGGTATACATCGTTCTCTTGATGGTACATCATAGTACTCAGAATAACAAATTGGAAACAAATACGTAATTAAGAGGGAAGAAGTATGAAACTTGTTATGATTTCAGATAAAAGATCTATAGATTTTAGATAACTTACATGGTCTGCAGCTGCTTGTAGTGTAACATGATCTCCCCACTCCCCTGATCTATTGGTAGACAATACACAAATATTGAATTAGTGTTTACTATAAATGCTAAATGCTCTCTAAAATCAAAGCAGAATTAATCAGCTAACTTTTTCATCTTCTTCAAGTAGCTTTTGTACTCCATTGGTACATAACCTTCATACAATTTTTTGTGATGCTTTAGCTGGAGAAAACAAAACAAAACAAAGCCAAATAAGAAAGATGAATAAGAATATAAGATTAGTAAAGAAACAGACTTTAATGCCTTCCACTCAGAAGGAAGAATACCATTAAAGACTACCCAATTATGAATACACGATTACACACATATTGATAGGATATAATATGATAGGATATAATGTGATAGAATACAATTGGTGCAAGATAAAAGGAAACAGTTTAAGAATTAATTAGAAGTTGGTTAGTTGGTTGGGTTGCCTTCATAAGAAGGCACAGGTTATGGTGGCAGGATAGCTTTTGATATTCTTTGTGTGTAAACGAGAAGTTGTTCTTGTGGAGGGAGAGTGCTCCCTTGAGACTTAGGTGTTGTACAAGTGTATTCTTTGATTCCAGAGTAATGATAGTTTTGTTTCCTAGTTATCTGGTTGTGTGTGTTGTTTTAAGTGATAAATAGGCTTCTTGACCAAAGAAGTCTATCACATATAGTATGAGGGGAAGAAAAAGGGCCAAGAGTGAGAGCCATGTCATGTTTTATTAAAAAATTTAGGGTTAAGTATGTTTTTAATCCCTGAACTTTGACACGAAATTGGAATTCCTCCCTGTCTGAAACTGATACATTTTGGTTCTCAAACTTTAAAATGAATGGATAGAGTCCTTTTAACCCAATCACATTAAATTTCTTTGAAGTGTCAAATGTATTTCATGTTAGCATTTGAGTTATTTACATCATTTGATATGTTTCCGCATCAATAAATGCTGGAAAACACATTTGATGACGCGTAAAAAGAATTTAACGTAATTGAGTTAAAAGGACTATGTCCATTCATTTTTAAAATTTAGGTATCAAAAAGTATCAAAGTTTTAGATAGAGACAAATTCTATTTCAGGTTAAAGTAAACATACTTTACCCAAAATTTTAAATATGTAGGAAACTAGGAAGGCCAAAATTTTGGTGTTAAATTCAAATTTTGATAGGAAATAAATACCTAGAACTAAGGGGAGAATTAACGTGAGAATTATAATAAAGTTTTATCTAAATCCTGATAATTTGTTATTTAGAAATAGGCTGTTATTATTCCTTTTCTATTTATATGTTGTAAATCTTTAACGTGAGAATCATTGTAAAGTTTTATCCCCTTCCTACTTACACAAAATAACCAGAGAATACGGTGAACTAGAAGAATTATGCAACAAACACACCTGCTTTATAACCTGCCTCCTAACATGCTTGTGATAATCAGACTTGCGGAACAGCTGATCTGCTAATGCTCTAAACTGTCAGGTAAAATTTTGCAGATATTAGAGAAAATATTATCAGAGGAAAAGGGTCATATAACAAAAGTACCAAATGACAGAGAAACAGTAACGTGACATATAATTTCGTTTTTCCAGAAGAGAAAAAAACCTGACAATTCCCATCACCTTCCATTTGTAGTTCTGCCAAACCATATGTAACTAACCTGTAGAAAATGTTGGAGCAAAATTCTAAAGTAAAACAAAATACCTTACGCATAAAAGATACAAAGCAAATAATTTGGTCCACACAAACTATGCCCTGTCCAACGCTTATAAACCATTATCATTGACACGTAACACAGACAAACTTGCCAATCAAGTTATAACTTAAATTCAACTTGTGCTTCCTTTTCAAAAAATGAGAGAAATACAAAAGCCTCATGGGAGTTGAAAAATAGAACTATGATAGAATTACCAAATAGCATATTATCTATCCTTTTTCTCATTATGAGGGTAAGAATGTTGAGAAGATAGAACATGTTTGCTTTTGTAAACATAAAAACTTGATTAATTTCAATTTCAACATATCATAGAATACTTAGAGTATATGAAAGAAGAAAGAATAAATGAATATGAAGTTAGGAGGGAAAGGCGGTTCTGTCAGTTAGTAATAAGAAGGGAAAGGGTAGTTGTATATATAGGGGAATGGGTTGTATGGAGAGGGGATTATTCTTTGTGTATACTGTTAGGAATAAACAGGACATCTGTTCCAGTGGAGGGAGAGGGCTTCCTAGGAGGTTGAGAGTGTAGATTGGTCATTCTTTCATCAATAATATACATTCTTTCAGTTCTTGCTAGTGTTGGTGTGTGTTGTTACGTGTGATCGACTTCTTGACAAAAGAAGTCTATCAACATACAAAGCACAAGGAAGGAAATATTGAATTTCATGGAAAAGACAATGCAAATGTGTAAATAAAACATATAATTGGTCTGGTAACAAAACTAAAATAAATCCTAGTACATTAAGCCAGTCACCTTTCAGATAGCCTCTCGTGGTCTAATGTTGCGTCGTTTACATCAGGAATTTCTCCATTAACGCGGGGAGTGTGCTGCCAACACACTGAATTAGTTTCTCATCCCAATGCAGATAGTAGTATACATACGAGAAAAGGCATAACAAAGGGTATAGGTTAGAGCAGTTTACATGGGATATTTGTATGAGTGGATTACATGAAAAATTTCTAATAGGTATAAATTAAAAACATTTTAAGATATTGGTTGAGACCACTCTAGTGACAATTGATAATAAAACTCTGAGAACTATTAATCTGTGACAGCATATTTTTCAGCAAGTTATATTTGCATAAAACGCTTCCTGACTTCATTGCAAAGATTAGTTTTGATATATGCTTAAACATTCAGTTTCAATTGCATAAAATATCTATCACCTCAATTTCACAATTTATTCATTACTTTTCTCATGATTAAGGGGAAAAAGAGATTGCTGTATGTTAATACATATGGAAAGGACTATGGTCCCTTAAGCATGTGGGAGGGTCCACATTCAATATAAAAATTTCACATGATAAGAAAAAAAAAAAGGATATTATATTACCATTAACTAATATCTCGAGAGAGTAGTTTCTGGCTTATCTCTTACATTATCAAATTACTAAAACAAAAAAGCGTATAATTAAGGGTGACTACAAGGTTTAGAGATATTTTTATTCTGATATTTTACTTTTGTGTACAAAGGTTTAAACTAGAAGAATTTGCATATCACTTATCAAATGGAGAAGTTTGAGAATTGAATCCAGCTAGTGTAAATGAGTTGGTTTTCTGATTCTTTAATCGAGTCTCCTTAAAAATTTTATTTACTATTAACTGCTGTATCTAATAATATGATATGATTTTAATATTTCATTATACTTAAATAAATAAGAACTTATAAGAACTAAATATGAAATAAGAAATAAATAAAGATTTATAAGAACTTAAATAAATAAATGGGTAAATAATCATTTGAGTAAACCGGTGTTAAATTAGGCCCTATCTAGAAGAACGAAAATTCTTATCTGGTCATTGAATGAGTAAAATTACCATTGTATTTTTTGAACACCAATTTGATATTAAGTTGTAAAGTTCATTGACCAATTTGTACTTTTTACAAAATTAAGGACTAAATCACATTTTTTTCCTTTTAAAAAACTAAATTGCCACTACTTAAGAGTTCAGTTCAAGGACTAAATTGGTAATTTAAACGAAAAAAGACAAATAATAATGCAGAATGGATAAATAATCAATTGGTCCAAATGTGTAAATGATGGCAATTTTGTCATTGAAAAAAACGAAAATTTTGATTTAGTAGTATGTATAAAAATTATGAATTAGTCCATGAACTTAACACCATAATATCATATTACTCAAAAAAAAAATATAATACAATGTCAAATTGGTTTTAAAATTCCAGCTTAGTGACAAAACTCATGGATACTAACAACAACACGTAAGTGTGGCAGTACTAAGTCTGATTTCTGTTCCTTCAATAACTAAATCACCACAGGTACACACATAAAGAACCAAATTTATACCCTGTACAATAAAGCATGATTCTGATATTCAAACAAAACACAGGAAAAGAAAAGAAAAGCATGATTGTAGCATCTTACTGGAATGGAATCTAAATGTGAAAGTCTCCTTCCAAGCCTGTTGTCTGCCTTCAGATTTTCGTCCTCTGCCAATATGCTTGCGATTGTTTGGTCATCCTCTGTTTCCAGAGATATGCTATTCAAACTTGAGCTGGAACTACCACTTCCATTCCTCAGCTTCTCGCTCATACCTTCCTCCTGCTATCTCAACACATCCAAATCCAATCGCAATCTATGCATAACAAGAACACCAAATATTCAACAAAAATCAAGTAAAATAATGAATTCATAAGAACTGAACACAATCAGGATTTACAACAATTATTGCTTCACTGTAACTATCATACAACAATTCAAACCACGAAAGAAAAGCGAAGCCCAGAACAAACAAAAAGAAGAAGAAAAAGGTGTGTTAGGATTATTACCGTGGTTGGGTTCCGTAGCAGAGGAGCAAACGAAAAGGTTGATGCGAAACCAAACAGGAAAGGTTGGGATTGAATAAGAGAAGAAATGAATGTGGAAGTTGGAGAGAATTGAAGGGAAGAAAAGTAGGTGTTGTTTAGGAGGAAAACAGTTGGCTTTGGGAAAGGAAAAGAAAATAGCTACACGGCAGCGTTACGTTTGCTTCAGTTCGCCACCGTTTTATTTTGATATTTTAAAAATCTTCCAACTTGACCGCTCCTTTTTTTAATAGTATTTGGATTATTTACACTAATATATTTTTTCTTTAATATTAATTAAAAAACGTGCTTCAAACTATAAATAAAATTAAAAAAATTAATAAAAAAACTAAAATTACATAGTTTTATAAATTTAAAAGACTAAATTGTACTCTAATATAAAAATAGACTAGAACCAAAATTACTCCAAATATTAAGACTAAAAACATATTTAACCCTTCCAAAAATCATTTCTACTTCTTAAAATTACTTGGTGAAAAACCGTCATTTAGATCGTGATTTTAATGCTATCTTCATCAATGAAAAAGTTTGAACCATAGAAAATAAGAGCTTCCCAGAGTTAGAACCACTGTTTATATAAGAGTACCAAGAGACCTAGTTTCCAAAAGAAAAAGTTCCTCGTGAACCCTCAAAAGTTGATCTTACACTTCCAAAATATCAAAATTACTTTAACTTCAATATGGATTAAGAAATTTATTTAACGGACGTTTAAAATACGGTTAAAAAATTTACTTAATCGACAGTTAAGTTTTTTGTTTTTTACTTTTGTTTTTATTTATTCATAATAATAATAATAAACATATTAAAAGTTTAATATTTTAAATTGAAAAACTAAATTTAAAAATTATTTATTTAAGTTTCATAATTAAAATTTGTTTTTTTAATATAATAAATATTTAATTAATTTAAAAACAAAAAAATAACTTAAAAAAAAAATTAAGAGGATGAACTTTTGGAAATACAGTGTAACTTCTCTTCTAAAAAAGAAGCTTCTATATGCTTCCTATTTTGGCTGAAGTCTCCAAAGAAACAAACTTAGAAATCAAAAACTCTTCACACTGGTAGTTTTCTTGTCCAAATTAAAAGCTTATTTTCAAAATATTTCAAAATAGGTAACAACTTTATTTTTAAAAGGGGAAGGATTATCTTCTATTCTAAGTATATTCTTAGTTTTGCTTAGCATCTTCTTGAGTTTTCTAATTTTTCTTCTTATAATTCTTTTTTTATTTCGATTTGCATATGTTTGTCTGTGGTTGTACGTCCGTGATTATTGTTTCTCCATATCATCGTATATAGATTTTCTTTTCTTATCTATAACTTTTTTTAATTTCACCCTTTTAAGTAACTGCTTTTTAAATTTAAAATAATTATTTTATCAATTTTATTTTAAATAATAATTAATAAAAATGTAAGTACTCTTTAAATTAGAATAATTATTTACTTTTAAATAATTATTTTTTTAAATTAATTATTTATAATAAAAAGGATGAACAAAGCTAAGATGATGATATAAAAGGTGTTTATATTTAAAATAGAAATAATTATTTAGAAGAGTTGAAATTAGAATACAGATAGCAAAATATCACGTAAATTTTTGTAGGGTTAGATTTGGATATAATGTTCTACATTAAATTGAATTTGGAAGACATGACACGTGACTAATATCGAAAATGGACGGTTACATGTTGAAAATATGATGGCTTAAAAATTTTTCGTTTCAAAATTGGTTAACCGGATAAAGTGATGAGCCTACTGATCTGATCACCTAGTGGTTCTAAATTGGAAAAATTTAACAGGATTATTGGTGAACGCTTGACAAGTGTACCATTTATTAGTGTAGTAACAAAATATCGTCGTTTTATGAGATTGAATGAGTTGTGTATTAGTTTACTAATTTACTTAATTTTGAGCGACAAAATTTATCAAGTAAAATGGTGAACATAAACAAGTGATGGAAATTCAAATGATATAAACAATGTTAGAGAATTGATTTCATACATTTTTATATAAATTCCTCCCCTTTTCAATCGATGTGTAAATTATAATTATTCACTTGAGTTTCCTTAGATAGGCAAACTTATCTATTGAATTTGAACCCCCAATCCCTTAGGCCAGTTACAAATTCAATAAGATCATGAAGAACAATTATATCTCAATTTCAAACTAACTAGTTGTGCCCAATTTCCTAATTGTGACAACATCTAATCTGTTCTATTTATAAACGCAAGCAATTCCCCATTTCTCAATTGTGAAACTACTCATAGAATAGACATTAGAACATAAATAGAACACTGGGATAATTAAAATTGACTAACATCAATTGAAAAGGTTTAGAGATTATAATCAAAAGTACTACATCAATCCTCTAACAAAAGGAAAATTAGTTCTGCATAATGTAAAAGAAATCCCCCAAGAAAAGTAAGAAAAAACAGCCCCAAAAGAAGAAGAGGAAGAAGCCTCCTGTCCGTGAATGTCCAACCCCTTTTATGTCTCCATCCCACGTTTTTAAAATTCCCCCCTTCTTTTCCACTAATTCCTCCTTTTTAAGAGAGTGGTTACCCCCTCTCAATAACCTCCTTCCATTTCTCTTTAATTTAATCTCTTTAAATAAGTCATAAAAGAAATTAGTATGAAAATTTCACAGCCCATAGAAAAATCCCTCATTTGCCTGTGTTCTTCTCTGTTTCAATTCTGCAATTCCTGACATGAATATCCACAGGTTGTGGTAAAAACCACAACTCACTTGTGAAGCTCTCTATTTTGTCTTCTATTTTCTCGAGCTAACTCCACAGGGTGTGGAAACTTTCACAGCTCAGTTGTTGAACTCTCTGTTTTGCATATGCATTTTGAAGCAAAATTCACAGGTTGTGAGACTGTCCACAACTAGGTTGTTGAATTCTCTTGTTTTGTCTTTGTATCTTGTACATCAATTCATCCCAAGTTGTGATTTTGACACTTAGATTCACTAATCTACAAGAAAAACACAAAATCCCAATGTATGATCCGAAACAAAAATAATGCATGACTAAATCATTCAATTAATGCAATTATGTATGCAAATGACCTAAACTAAGATATGAATGCAATTACATTTTATTCACACATCAATTATACATTGAAAGAAGAAAAAGTCAATTTAGCTTTATCATATCCGTTCTACCAATATTGATGTTTTTCCGTAAGAGAAAGTAAGTATTAGAATGTAAAATGTAATATTTATGAGCTATGACTTATAAAGGCAGATAATATCAAATAATATTAGAATAATAATTTATCATAATATATATATATATATATATATAAAAGATAATTAGTGAAATAACAACAATATGATATTTTATTTGATATACTATATATGACGTAAATATATTATATTAAAAATATACATAATCAAATTATAAATATTTAATTATATATACAATTAATATACGAATATTTATTCTAACAAATATTTGTTAAAATATCTCATAACTATTTAGGTTGATAAAACTGGATGAATCTTATTAGGCGGCATTTCTTAACATATTATTTGGGTCAGAAATATATAATTATATTTAAATGTTGTAGTGTAGAGGAGTGATCGGTCGAGCGGGATGAAGGCGAGAAAAACAAGATTGGAGTCGGTCAGTCGGGGCCGAAAGCGAGAGGAAGTATTAAGGGCAGTGTTAAAGGGCATTTATTGGTTTTAATGGGTGAGTAACCGAAGATGTGACGTTTTCTGATAATTAATGTTAATTATGAGCCTGAGGTTTATAAATATAGAATCAATGACCAAGTATTTTTACTTTTGATGCAATTATATTCACTTAATCTCCTGGTGACCGAGCTGACTTGAGCGTCGGAGTGTTTCCTTGCAGGTCACCACCGTTCAGCATCTGTGAGGATCTCTTGGGCGTACGAGTTGACCGACCGGGAGGTAGAGCGAATCAAGACTACTCATCTTCGGAACCTATATACAGAAACATTTGGCACCCACCGTGGGGCCCGAAAGTGAGAACAACCCGAGAACGATCACTATGGCTGGAGAGTTGCACTTGCAGTTACTTCAAGAGATGTAGAGACAGATGCAGGATATAAGGGCAGAGATAGCGACTTTAAGGGTCGTGCGGGGAAATGGAGCGGGTGGGCAGTCGGCACAATCAGTGAATGTTGATACCATCCACTCAGAGAATGAGGAGGAGAGTAATCCTGCATCTCAAGAAGACGGGGTAAGGGAGACAACTGATGGCTTCAAGCTTAATGGAGGGGGCGGAGGCAGAAACGGGAGAGGTGGGGGTAGCGAGGGGCGAGGAAGGGGAAACGGAAGGGGCGGAGGTAGAAATGGGAGAGGTAGGGGTAGAGAGGGGCGAGGAAACAGACGGGGTAGAGAAGTAAGCGTGAATGATCAGAGTGGCCGTGGGGAAGAACATCAGGAATCTGCAGCGCAAAACCTGCCCCCGGGAGATAATCAGGTAGTTGTTGAACAACCCGATCAGGCTGAGGGACTTCATCCCTTTACTGCTAATGTCATGGGAGCAGCCATGCCCGAGAAAAAGGTTTTCCCGTGGGTAGAGAAGTATGGAGGCCTAACCGATCCGGTTAACCATCTTCGATCTTTTGTTGATGCCATGGCGGTGTACTCTTCTGACGAGTTAGTGTGGTGTAGGGATTTTTCTTTATCTTTGAAGGAGGAGGCGTTAGACTAGTTTCACTCCTTGCAGTCGAGAACTATTGACAGTTTTGCCACGTTGAGGCGTTTGTTTAGTCAACAGTACACATCTAACCGAGCTCGAGGTTTGATGTATACAACATTGGTAAGAATGAGGCAAGGAAAGGAAGAATCTCTTAATGGATTCATGGATTGGTTCAACCAAATGGCCCGACAAGTGAGAAATGCAGACCAAAGGTTGATAGTAAGCGCGCTAACCACCGCTTTGAGGCCTGGCCCGTTCGTTGACTACCTCTATGAGGAGGAACCCCAGTCAATGGATGAACCAGGATAATCGAGCCGAGGTGGCACGCAAGTCCATGCCACTAATAACTTTCTCAGGCGGGGATTTTCACGCACCCAATCCTAACCAGGATGATCCTATGGTCATAACGACTATAATTGCTAGCGTGGGCAAGGTTTTAGTAGATCAGGGGAGTTCAATGAACATCTTGTATTGGAAAACTTTTCAACAAATGGATATACAGGATAATTTGATTATGCTTTTCCATGAGAAAAAATTGGGATTTGCAGGAGAACGGGTGGACACACGCGGCTGTGTGGATCTAAAAATGAGTATGGGAACGAAGAGGAATGTTAAGGAGCTTAAGGTGTGGTTTTTGCTGGTAGAAGCTGACACGTCGTACAACGTGCTGCTCGGACGACCTTGTTTGAATGCGTTTGGGGCAATAGTATCTGCCGCACATTTAACGCTGAAGTATCCTTCAAATGATGAGAAGGTATGGGCGGTTAGGGTAGATCAGAAAATTGCTCGGGAATGTTATGCAGTTGGATTAAAGGTAAAGCCTTTTATGGCCAGAACTCAAGAAACTCATTCAGAGGTTGCAATGGCCGAATTAGACCCTAGGGAAAGCACGGAGGATCGGGTAGAACGGATGGGAGAGGTTCAACCTTTCCCTTTGAAGGGAGAAGATCAAGTGACGATGGTGGGTCAGAGTTTGGGGGAGGATCAGGTGGTGTAGGTCGGGAAATTGTTGACTAGGAATAAAGACTTATTTGCATGTATGACAACAAATATGCCCGGAATTCACCCTGATGTGATTTCTCATAAACTGTCTATATTCAGGGATGCCCGACTAGTCTCACAAAAAAAGAGGAGGATGGGAGCCGAGAAGAGAAAGGCTGTAGATGAGGAGGTTCGCAAGCTGGTGGAGACCGACTTCATAAGGGAGGTAAAGTATACCACTTGGTTAGCAAACGTGGTAATGGTAAAGAAGTCCAATGGTAAGTGGAGGATGTGCACATACTTTATTGATTTAAACAAAGCCTGTCCAAAGGACACATACTCGCTGTTGAGTATTGACGCACTGGTGGATGGAGTATCGGGATATGAAGTGCTCAGTTTCTTGGACGCGTATTCAGGATACAACCAAATCCCTATGTATCGTCCGGATAGTGAGAAGACAACCTTTATAATCGAGCGGGAGACGTATTGTTACGACGTCATGCCATTTGGTTTGAAGAATGCAGGGGCTACATATCAGAGGTTGATGGATAAGGTCTTCTAGCAGCAGATCGGCAGGTGTATGGAGGTCTGTGTGGATGACATGGTCATAAGGAGCTGGTCCTTGGAAGAGCATTTGAGGGATTTGAAGGAGGTGTTCAGACAGGTGAGGAAGTTTGACATGCGCCTTAATCCATCCAAATGTACTTTTGGGGTTCAGGCGGGGAAACTTTTAGGCTTTATGTTGACTGCTCGGGGTATTGAAGCGAGCTTTGATAAGTGTAAAGCAGTGTTGGAAATGAGGAGTCCTCAAATGGTGAAGGAGGTCCAAAGGTTAGTGGGGCGTTTAACGTCGTTGTCCAGATTTATCCCTCATCTAGTCGAGCGTATAAAGCCGATCTTGAAGACGATGAAGAAGACAACGCAAAAGTGTTGGGACGAGCAAAGCGAGGAAGCTTTTAAGGAAGTAAAGGCGATTCTTACTCGGCCTCCTGTCATGGGCCGGCCAGAAGCGGGGCATGAGTTGCAAATTTTCTTAGCAGCACCCGAGGAGGCTATTAGTGCAGCGTTGGTACAAGAAACTCCTCAGTTCAAGTTGATTTACTTTGTTAGTAGGAGCCTCAAGGATGCGGAGGTTCGGTATCAACAATTGGAGAAGGTATCACTCTCTTTGCTCTATGACGCTCGGCGTCTAATGTCTTACTTTCAGGGACATCAAGTGGTAGTTCGCACCGATTACCCTATAGCCAAAATCCTGTGGAAACCCGATCTGGCAGGAAGAATGATAGGGTGGTCGGTAGAGCTTTCAGAGTTCGGATTACGATATGAACCGAGGGGATCGGTACGGGGTCAGCATCTTGCAGACTTTGCGGTCGAGTTACCAAGGGGGGAAGGGGAGATGTTTTGTTGGTAGCTTTTTGTGGATGGGTCCTCTAACAAACGGGGTGGAGGAGCGGGGGTTGTCTTAGAAGGCCCGAACGATATGTTGGTTGAACAGTCGCTAATCTTCAAATTTAAGGTGAGTAATAACCAGGCTGAGTATGAAGCCTTGTTGGCTGGGATGGAGCTGGCACGAGATTTAGGGGCAAAATCCTTGGAATGCCGAACTGATTCTCAGTTGGTGGAGGGACAGATGAATGATAACTTCCAAGTTAAGGATAATCATCTCTTGCAATATTTTCACAAGGCAAAGCAGTTAGAAGCGTGTTTCAAGAACTTCAAATTGAAGCATGTTCCCCGATCGGAAAATACCCGAGCGGATGTATTGTCCAAGTTGGCCATTGGGAATGAAAAAGGGGGCTTGTCTTTGGTAGTAAGGCAGGTTATAACGAAACCAACGATTGAATGCTTTAATTTTGTTGGCTCCACAAGGCAAAAAGGCTGGAAAAACGAGATTATCCGGTTGATTCGGGAATAGGACGAAGGAGCAACTATTAGCGCGGAAGATACAAAAAAAAAGCACGATATTGCCTAGTATGGGACGATTTATATCGAAGGGGTTATGTAACGCCTCTATTGAAATGTCTGGTGGAAGCCGAAGCAGAGTATGTGATGAGAGAGCTGCAAGAAGGAATTTGTGGGAGACATACTGGAGGATGAGCACTCAGGGCAAGGATATTAAGAGCGGGATTTTTCTGGCCGACACTGGCAAAGGACTACATGACCTTCACGCAGAGGTGCAAGGCCTGCCAAAAGTATGGAAATGTTTTCCATGGACCGGCCACCGAATTGCACAACATTATATCCCCTTGGCCGTTTGCCCAGTAGGGGATGAATATCGTTGGACCATTCCTGATCGGTAGATCACAGATGAAGTTCCTGCTGGTCGTGGTCGATTATTTCACTAAGTGGGTGGAAGCTAAGCCATTAGCTAAGATCTCAGCGGCTCAGGTTCAGAAGTTCATATGGAAGATAGTCTGCAGGTTCGGTTTACCCAAGGCAATCATCACTGATAACGACTGGCAATTCATAGACAAGAAACCCGTAGCTTTTTATAGGGAGTTGGGAATTACGCCTGTTACAAGCTCGGTAGAACATCCTTAAACGAACGGCCAAGCCGAAGCAATGAATAAAATCATTGTCCAGGAACTGAAGAAAAGGTTAGGAGAGGCAAAAGGAGCATGAGTGGATGAAACAACCCTACGGAGACAGCTGGACAACCTAAATGGGAATGATGAAGGATTGAGGAGTAACCTGGATGTCTTTCAAGAAAGAAGAGAGGTGGCAGTCGTTCGTGCGAAGGCACAAAAGAGGTTAGTTGCTAGTTGGTATAATGCAAAGGTTCGACCCAGGCAGCTGTTGGAGGGAGATCTTGTATGGCGAAAAGCGGCAAAGGCCCGAAAGGAAGCAACCCATGGGAAATTAGCAGCAAACTGGGAGGAGCCGTTTAGAATTCGGGAAAGCTTAAACAACAGGGCATATCGGTTAGAGTATTTAGAGGGAAACCAATCCCGATTACTTGGAACATATCTCACTTAAAATTTTGCTTCAGTTGAATGTTGTAATATGACATTGAATAAGAACAAGAGTTTGCAATATTATGTTATGTTTTGTAAGGTAAGGGTGTTCGGTGCAAAGTCAGAAAAATGAGTTATGCTTCTAATCACTCGGGGAGAAGTCAGAAAAATTACTTCACAGATCTCGGAGAGGAGTTAGGGGGAGGGCGATCGGTAGAAGTCAGGAAAATGACTTCTGCTTATAATCGTTTAGGAGGAAGGACGTTCGGTGCAGAGTGATGGGTGTCGCAACCCATGCAAATTTAATGAGCATAAAGAATGCAATATAGACTAGGAAATGACTCATAGGTCGTTGATGGGTGTCGCATCCCGTGCAAAATTTAATGTGCATAAAAGATTGCAATATAGACTAGGAAGTGACTCCTAGGTCGTCTCTAAAGGACAAAATGTGGTTCAGTATTTAGGTCTAACACGTAGTGGGGGGTTGTGAAAGGATTGTGAATGCGAATAAACTAAATTAAAACACGGATGCAAACAGAAATGTAAGCACAGATGTAAACAGAAATGGAAACAAAAATGTAAACATGGAATCAAATACATAATAAAAAGGGTTGGTCATTAACTCAATTACTATGCTCCCAATCATAGATCAACGACAAGTACACACTACTATAATCCAAATCAGACACGAATCACCCAACTAAGCGAAGGCTAATTCAGTCTTCAAAATTACAGACTAAGCAAATGCAATGCACAAATTTAATCAGTCATCCACCATACAGTCTAATTAACTAAGCTAAGAATTTACACCGATTAGGAAACTAAGCGTATACCTAATCGTAGGCAGTCAACAGATTAAATATTGAGCAAAATCAAAGCAGCAATATGGCAATTAAAGTCAAAAGTCTCAGGGAAGCAAAGTAACTTTATTAACAACCAATCCAACTAACCTAAACTAACATCATAATTAAATTATCATGACCAAACAGACAATATTAAAGTAAATGAAAACACTAAAATAAAACATTCAATGTTAAGGTGCATAAACAGTAAAATAAAATAAAAAAAATGCAACAAGTAAACTAAAGAAATGAAAAGGCAATTCATCACGCAAACAATAAATTAAAAACGCTTGAATCCTTTTTAAATGCAATGAGAAAAATATATCAACGCATAAGTTGGAACGTTGCTGGACATAACAGCCCCTTGAATCATTGTTTGCACATAACAATTAAAAGAAAAATTGCATACGTGTCTTCTCTAAAGAAAATTAAGGTACTTCTAGAATCAAAACATAACACCGTGCCATACCCCTAAATGAAATATGAAGTAGCGTTTTTTCAAGAAAGATGAAGGTCCGCGTGTGCACTCTCGTGCTAAAAAATGCAAGGAGAAGAAAAATATCTTTTGGAATAAAACAGAAAGAAAACGCTGCAATAGAAAGAAAAATGGAATACGCTCCTCTCCCAAAAAAGATGAATCAGCACCTAGCAATTATCTAAAACCAAATTGGATTACAATAAAAATTCAACCAGCCGTAACATGCTTCTTGACTATGCTTGCTTCAATCAAAAAGTGCATTTAAACCCAAAATGAAAAGGCAAGAGTGTAACAGCGTGAATCATTCCCACCAAATAAATAAGCACCAGGTATCAAAAGAAAAGGAAGCATGATGTGGAGTGAGCTGCTGCACCCATTTTTTATTCATCTATCATCAAAATTCCAAGACATGGTTTCAAAGAAAAATGGAAAAGAGGTTCAGCACCTCAAAAAAAAACGTTGCAGCAGCCAATTCCAAAAGAAAGCTTCAAGCAATTGAAATAAAAAATTAAAGTGGTGAATGCAGCACTTTCTCAAAGAACTATACTAATCATCACCGTTTCATTCTCCAAAAGAAAAATAATAGTTCTTCTACCCTTCTCCATTGTAACAACGTTTCCAGACCCCTTTGCACCTCTCCAAACGCTGTCGAGAGTGGATGTGCCCTCCAAGTGTGACGGCTGGTCACTTTTCTAAGAGGCCATGTGTCCTAAAATTGGGGTGGGGTCCTCTCTAAAAATAAAAGAAAACCCTAGGTCAAGTGTCCTACAATTTTGGGCCTCTCGTAATTTTTAACAATGGTCTAATGTGCAAAAGTTTGTCTAAAAAGTTTAAACAATTAAATTACAAGATAACTAAAATTTAAAATGTCTAATTTGAGAGCCTTGAATTTATTTTGTCTCCTTCCCAATGCTCCAAATTGTATCTCCAAAATTTTCCCTACAATTAAAAATTCAAATAATTAGCTTAGAATATTCAAATTAATTAAAATTAGAATTTCCAATCAAATTAAGCATAATTAACAGATACGGGAAAATACCGGACAATTAAGCACAATTAATTGATTAATTCTAGCACAATAAACTAAGTGAAATCAATAAAATATCGACTCATCAAAATAGACCACACTTAGTCTTTTGCACTCTTGGGCAAAATCGAGACGCAAATCAGGGAACAGTTCAACGGACATCAGGGAATTGACACAGACTCATCACATAGAAAACAAAGACTGACAAGGAAAGAAACAGAATTGCACAGTCCTCAAGAAATCTGGACAAAGAAAGGAAGTAGACATTATCCACACAGAATCTGAGAAAGCAGATACTCATGAAGTCATCAAAGCAATTCCAAGCATGGAAAAATAATCAATCAGTTCAAGAGGTCAATCAAAAGCAATAGAACCTCACAGATGCACACTATAAGTGTTTCTCTTCAGTGTCTAGGGTAAACAATTTCAACTCAATGCACTCAAGAAAGCAAGCAAAAAACAGACTTGGCAAGCCTCTAATATTAACACTCAAAACATATGCATGTTCAAATCAAAAGGTCTTTTATGGATATAATGGGGCCAAGGACAAGGGAGGATAAATATGGATAAGAAGCTACAAACCAAAAGAAATAGAGGAGCAATGGGGAACGAGTGTAAACACAGTTAAATCACACCCAAAACCTCTAATTCAATCTCCTTCTTGACTCCATTATTCACACATTTTTTTTCTCATTTATCTCTGTTTTTTTTTTCTCATCCTGTCTCTTTTCTTTCCTCTCTATTTAGAACACAAATTTTAGAGACAAGATGTACACAACACATTTACAAAAACAAAACAAGAAGAGGAACCAATTAGCCAGCTCATCTGAATCCCTAAGAAGACCACACTTATTCCCAAAACAATTCCAAAGCTCCAAAATTCTCTAAGGTTAAGGTAATCATGGTTTTTCACTTAGGGCTAGTGTATAAGCTTCAAAACAAAGAAATGGTGAAAGTATAGGCTCAAAAGGGGTTATCAAGGGATTAAAACAAGGTAGGCTAATCTGGCTAGAGAGGCTCAAGATCAAAATTGCCTTTATCACTTCCAAACATGCATATCAATCAATAATTATCAACAAGAGTTAAGCCAAGGCATATGTGCAAGCAATCAAGAGACATATCACACACAAGAAAGAATATCAAGTGGCTCAAATCTCACACAGGGTAATTGTCACAATCAAATCAACCTCTCAAACATCATAATCATCTTTCCAAGCAAAGAAAAGCAAGGATTTAAACAAATCAGAGTATCAGTGAAGTGAAAGACATGTCTACAACCTAAACCAAGTTCAGAAATCAAGAGAAACATGCAAAACTGTACACAAGACAAAACAAAAACTACCTAGAAAACAAAAAATTTAACGCAGAAAACATAAACTAATTAAAGAAAATTCAGAATCTCCCCCAATAAACCACACTTAAACTACACAATGTCCTTAGTGTGTCACAAGCATCAGATTATAAATCAAAACAATCAACAGATCATGGACAAGTGCAATAAAAGTGGGAAAGAGAGGAGAAGGGAAAAGAAAACTCCCCTGGTCATGGTGGCAGTTGCCAATTTTGGACTTTCAGGGAGTTGTCTTCCACCACTGGAGTGAGCAAGGAAGTGTTGAGGAAGAAGTGCTTCATCCTCCAAATTTGATCAAGCAGGGAGATGTCTTCCACAGCTGGATCTAAGAAGAAGTGATATTTGATGAGCAAGTTCAGCTGGTGCCTATTAATCTTCAAATTGTCTGCACCTTTGTCTTCCACCATGGGTGTGTGTTGGTCAAATTCATATGTACCTCCTGCAACATGGTTAGTGCAATATGGTTCCACAGAAATAACATGCAGGGGTATAACACCCAATCCCAGTGTAACAGGCTGAACCTTAGATAAACCCTCAAAACATGAATCAATTTCAAATGTAGAAACAATATCAACAACAGTCTCAGATTCATGTTAAGTGCATGGAGAACAAACATTCATATGTGATAGCAAAAAGTGGTTCTCATCATGCAAAGAGAGAGAATTAAAAGCATGCTCATCAACAATACAATCATCAACATACCTATCAATATCATAATCATCAAAAGCATGATCATCAACAACATAATCACTCTGAGGTGTGTTTAGCTCCACTTCCTTGAATTTTGGTAGAGTGGTGGAAGGTGAAGATGGTCTACCTATCTCAAAGGTGTTGCTTATATCTGCGTGTTCCTCAACATTTTCATCAGACTCACAGTTAGTATCACCCATCATAAAGTTGGAAGCTGGTTGTATCACATAATTGATTTCAACACAAATAGAGCAAGAACCAACTTCACAACTACATTTAAAATTTTCAGAAAACTGTGAAAGATCAAAATTTAATCCTAAGTCTAAGACTTCTTCTGTTTTCACAGTTTCTATGTCAAAATCAACACTAACATGTGAATTTGATGCAGAATCAAGAATATTTGAATGCATGAATAACTCAAGCAAAGCAAGTGGGAATTCAAGTTTAGAGAAAACCTGTGCTGGTTCATGATTCATCTCACCAGTAACAGCAGAATGAGCAACTGCATCCTCAGGTGCAAGAGGGAAGATATAGTAGGGTGGGAAAGTAGATGGCGCAATAGTAAGCTCATGACTCTGCTCCTCATCTCCTATGTTAATGGCACTAACATCATCATGAATTTGAATAGTCTGAATTGGTGGTCCCTCTAAAACTTGAGACTGTTCCTCAATTAACTGTTTGACCATCTGCCCCCAAAACTCATTCAATGTAGGCTCAGAAAAAGTAGAAGATTAGGCAAGTGCCTCTTGCTGTTGTTGTTGCCTCTGATTTTTCTGTTGTGGTTGCCTGTTGTTGAAGATGTTTGGAGCATTAGCTTGAGGCGCATCAAGAGCAACAAGGTGCTGCAAAGAAGGACAACCATCCATATAGTGGTCACTGGAGGACATATAGCACACAACTGTGCAACAGATGCAGATAGGTCTCTGGTTGGATGCCAACTGTGTCGCCAAACTCAAAAGATTATCAAGCTTGCTTTCCAAATTCCTATCAGTAGCAGATCAAGACTGGGCAGACTCATGAAATTGCAGCTGCTGTGGTTCCTGGACTAGTGGAGGCATACAAGCATTCTGGAACGGTGGTTCTTGATATTGATGTTGTGAAATACCATACCATCCCAAGTTAGGATCAATCCACCCAAGATCGTTTCTATATGAATCATAATGATGGTGACTAGGGTGGAATCTATCCAAAAACAAATGCTTAAGATCTTCCCAAATGGCCTTGAATTCTGGAGGAAGATAATAAAGCCATCCACATGTTGCTTCTTCTACTGAATGCGGGAATGCCTTTAAGAAAATGTGATCATCAGGGACATGTGGAGGTTTCATTATAGAGCAAATGCGTTGGAACCTCTCCAAATGTCTATGTGGGCATTCACCTGCAGAACCATAAAACTTAGGCAACAAATGTATCAGTCCAGAGGTGAGAACGCAATGATCATCATCCTCATAATGTGTAATCGGCTCCCAAAGAGCACTCTCATGAGTCAGAGGATGAGTCATATTATTCTCAACATAGAAGTCAGCAGGAGAATCATAATCAGAGTAACATGCAGGAGTAGAATCATAGTCATAGGCACAGGAAGAAGAAGCAGTATTCACAAAATCAAAATAGGTAGACATGGAAAAAGAACGGGGAAGGTAGAAAGGAAATTCTAAAAATCACGAAACAAACAAAACACAACACAATTAAACATGCGACACACACACACACACAAAACAGAACATCACACTCACAACACGAGACAAAACACAACACACACTAACATAACAAAAGACCTAAAACCGAACCGTTGGTCCCCGGCAATTGCGCCAAAATTTGATGGGTGTCGCAACCCATGAAAATTTAATGAGCATAAAGAATGCATTATAGACTAGGAAGTGACTCCTAGGTCGTCTCTCAAGGACCAAATGCGGTTCGAGTCTTAGGTCTAAAACGTAGTTGGGTGGTTGAAAGTGTTCTTGCAAGGAAAATTAAATTAAAATAAAACTGGAAATTAAATACAACGAAACATAATTGAAAACATTAAAATAACTGAACAAATCATGAAGACCGAACGGTCCTACAGATGACCGAACGGTTCTACTTTGAGATTGAACGATCTCTAAAGCAAGTGAGGAAATTGGTAATGCAGGAATATAAAGAAGCTAAACAGAATGGACAACAACACAGTGAACAAAAACAATAAACTGAACAGTCCTAAAGCATAGTCTGTGAACTAATTGAAATGCAAGAAATAAATAACAAAACGCATCAATGCTCTTAAATTGCAATGTTGAACTAATAAATTAAATGCACATTGAAATAAAGTTTGGAAATTGTAAAACAAATTCAGCACAGGATCAAGCCGTGACACCACCTCTTCTCCAATTGAAATCACCCTTTTCATATTGAAAACCGAATTTCCAATTCTTGATGCTGGACGTGACAGCAACACCAACTCCCACCATGTGCTTCCAACTAAACGTTCCTACTTCAGCCGAAATGAATTGGATGGCATCCCAAATAAAAGAAATCACGTGTTGCACCTTCATTCAATGAAAAGTTAAAGAAAATGCTTGAAGAATAAAAACGTAACAGCTTGCCGTTGCCTAAATTAAAGAAAAGTGTGCTTCTTTCCTTGCGTGACACCACCTCTTTCAAGCTAAGAAAATAAATGCAAACAAAAATAAAAAATATGTGAATGCGCCGTGTGTGCTTTCCTCCACTCAAGTAATCACCGCTTATGCTTTCTAATAGAAATTGAAAAGAAATGTTCCAAGCATGTGCTTGTCGATACTTGGCTGGAATCAAGACATTAAATGCAAATAAAATGCTACAATAAAACTTCAATAAAAAAGAAATGCATGAACCCCGAAATGAAAAGGCAATGTGTGCTTCAATTGAAAATGAAAATGAAATTGAAAATGAAATCAGCCCTTAAATAAATCAGCGTGGTAAACTATCTAAAAGCAAATTTAGAATTGACACTTAAAATTCCTCGATGTGTGTGGCATCTGCAAAAGAAATAAATTAAATGTTCTTGAAATAAAATGCTGAACGTAAATCCTTCAAGCCGTGTGTGTGGAATCAATCTTTAATTGAAAGTTGCATCAACCAAATTGAAAGCAGCGTAATGAAAAAAATAATCGAAAGGAAAAATGTGCTTTCCTATCCTTCATCCATTCTCCATCATAACGTTAAAAGCGAGATAGGAAAGCAAGGCCATGTGTGTGTCGGCTGCCCTCAAAAATACTAAGAGAGAGAGCTCCCAAAGTGTGTGTCGGCTGGACTTAAAAGCAAGGCCATGTGCCCTACAAAAAAAATGGGGTGGGGTCCACCCATAAGAAAAACCCTAAGCCATGTGTCCTCCTACTATTTGGGCCCATCATAAATTTGTCAACATTGACTCAAATGTGCACAAGTTTAATTAAAAATATTCTATACTACTAAGTTATAATATAATTAAATTTGAAATATCCAAGTGGAGAGTCTTTAATTTATTTGGTGTCCTTCTTAATGTCCCAAAATGTATGTCCAAAATTTTCCTGCAATAAATAATGCAATTAATTAGCTCAGAAAATTCAAATTAATTAAAATTAGAATTTTCGGTCAAATTAAGCACAATTAGCAGAAACGGGAAAATACCGAACAATTAAGCACAATTCCCTGATTAATTCTAGCACAACAAACTAAGTGAAATCAATAAAATATCNACTCATCACAGAGGCAGAAAAATGACTTATGCTTCTAATAATTCGGGGAGAAGTCAGAAAAATGATTTCGCGGAGCCTGGAGAGGAGTTAGGGGGAGGGGATCGGTAGAAGTCAAGAAAATGACTTCTGCTTATAATCGTTTAGGAGGAAGGACGTTCAGTGTAGAGTTAGAAAAATGACTTATGCTTCTAATCATTCGGGGAGAAGTCAGAAAAATGACTTCGCGGATCCCGAAGAGGAGTTAGGGGGAGGGCGACCGGTAGAGGTCAGGAAAATGACTTCTGCGTATAATCGTTTAGGAGGAAGGACATCCAGTGTAGAGTCAGAAAAATGACTTATGCTTCTAATCATTAGGGGAGAACTTAGAAAAATGACTTCGTGGATCCTTGAGAGGAGTTAGGGGGAGCACGATTGGTAGGAGTCAAGAAAATGACTTCTGCCTATAATCGTTCGAGGAGAACTCAGAAAAATGACTTTAGAGACCCCCGAATGGAATTAAGGGAAAGGACGGTCGATAAAAGTCAGGAAAATGACTTCTACCTATAATCGTTCGAGGAGAAGTCAGGAAAATGACTTCAGAGACCCCCGAGTGGAATTAAGGGAAAGGACGATCGGTAGAAGTCAAGAAAATGACTTCTGCCTCTAATCGTTTGGGGAGAAGTCAGAAAAGAATCGTTCGATGCAATAAGATAATAACGCAGAATGTAAAAGCATGGGCAAAATAAAGAGGTCGTGACATTCATAAGTCTGGTGCAAAAGGTAAAAGCAAAAGTAAAGTTCTAACAGCCCAAAGGTCATGTAATTACAGTCTGTACATATGCAATGTAAAAATAACATCTAAATGGTGTCTTGATTGGGGGAAGGAGCGGACACAGTTGCTTTAGGAACGATCGGGATGCCTTGAGGAACCGAGTCATTGGCAGCGAGTGTCGTCTCGGTTCNGGTGGGAAGTTGGGTTGAAAGATCAACAAGTTGGCCGCCTACCAGAACTTTCATAATGTCGAAGCCCTCGTGTTCAAGAGGAGTCTGGAAGAAATGGTGGCATTGAGTGATCCCTTCCTCGAACCCACGTTGACATTCTTCGCAAACTTCATCTTCTAAGGCTGACTAGTCGGCGGCCAACTTGACCCGATCGATGATTGCAACATCTCTCTCCTTAGTTACTGGCTTAGTTTAGGCAGAGGATTTCTACAGGTCCAGGGCTAATGTGTCAATGGATTGCTTGAGTCATTTGACTTCATTCTAAGCTTCGAGGAGGGTGTCAGCTGCC